>NC_091333.1:691121-743621 GCF_038502225.1 Cherax quadricarinatus
CCTCTAAGTCTATCCCTTCCGTCATGTGTGTGTGTTCTCTGTCTGGCACTAGTAGTGACTAGTGGCTAGCGCGACGGGCTGGAGTTTTGAGACTCTATGACCGCGGGTTCAATCCCGGCCGGGGGTATGGTTTTTTTGGCACTAGTAGTACTTGTTCTGATGTTCTTTCCTCTCAAGATGTAAGAGTGTCCTTTGTAAATTATCTCCTTTAATGAAGCTCAACTCTTCTCCAGGCTGAGGGACTGACCACCCCAAATACTTTTTTTCCAAGGTTGATGGACTGATTACATCTCATTTCACCACTACACCTGTTGCCTCTGTATTTGACTGAAGAAGCCTACTGTGTAGGCGAAACGTTTCAACAATAAAGATACTCAACTGTTGGATGTGTCTTAATCATCAACTTGTCGGTATTTTATACCTTTACCAACACTGCTGTTGAAGTTAGACTCCCTCAGAGTGTATGTCAGAGAGCCAACAAGGATACATAGCACAAATAACCCGCACATGAGAGAGAGAAGCTTACCACGACGTTTCGGTACAACTTGAATCATTTCAAAAATCCAAGTCGGAACGAAACGTCGTGGTAAGCTCCTCTCTCCAATGTGCGGGTTACTTGTATATTGTTCCAGTCACGGTATTGTGCTTTTTTGTTCTTTAAGGATACATTGCCTCAGGCCGGGTTGCCAAGATGGAACTCTGGGCACTGGTGACGGGTATGTCACGGGTACACCACACTTACAAGGTACTAGAGGCAAGGCTTCCAAATTTGCACACTGAAACAACCCCTTACGAAAGTTGCGGTCGTGATAGATGCTGCATCTCCAGTGATGGGAACTGTGACAAGTTGCTCCAGCTGGCTCATGATCAACCAGGTTGTTTTTCATACGTCTGACTGTCAGCTGTAAGTAAAAATAGATTGATTAAACCACCAGACATGAGGCCTGATATGAGACCGTGTCTCGCATGACATGACCGCTGCAACTATTAACAGACATGAGCGCACTACCGTAGAAGTGAGTGATCATGATGGTGGAGTAAGATAAGAAATAAGATTTTGTTTGTATTTTTAAACCCGGAGAATTAGCCGCTCAGGATAACCCAAGAAAGTCAGTGCGTCGTCGAGGACTGTCTGTCTTGTTTCATTGACGTCCTTAATCTTGCCCCCCAGGATGCGACCCACACCAGTTGATTAGCATCCAGGTACCTACTAGCTTGCTAGGTGAACGGGGACAGCAGGTGTAAGGAAACACGCCCAATGTTTCTACCCGGCCGAGGATCGAACCACGGACCTCGGGACACCCTAGTAGTAGTTTTGTGGTGAAGGGTGTCAGGACTTGTGTCAGAGAGTATTGTAGTGTAGTGACACTACTAGGTGTAGGAAGATGTATGCCCTGACTACACCCGGGGTCAGAGGTCATGGGAGAGCGCTAGAGGCAGTCACTATACCACCTTGGTAATGCTGGTCATATTGGAAGTCACAAAGGAGTATTGTAGGGGCAAAGTATGTGTTATATGACAACCAGGAACCCCTCTGTGGCACAAGCAACTGCGAACCTCTCTGTGGTACAAGCAAATAGGAACCTGTCTGGTACAAGCAACTAAGAACCGCTCTGTGGTACAAGCAACTGCGAACCGCTCTGTGGTACAAGTAACTAGGAACCTCTCTGTGGTACAAGCAACTAGGAACCGCTCTAGGGTACAAGCAACTAGGAACCTCTCTGTGGTACAAGCAACTAGGAACCTCTCTCTGGTACAAGCAACTAGGAACCGCTCTGTGGTACAAGCAACTAGGAACTGCTCTGTGGTACAAGTAACTAGGAACCTCTCTGTGGTACAAGCAACTAGGAACTGCTCTGTGGTACAAGCAACTAGGAACTGCTCTGTGGTACAAGCAACTAGGAACCTCTCTGTGGTACAAGCAACTAGGAACCACTCGGACCTCTGGGACGTTTCTCTGTTAAAAACAACCTGGGACGTCTTTTTGGGTTGTGAGACCACCAGGAACGTCTGTATTAATAACGACCAGGAACATTCTCTCTCTCTCTCTCTCTCTCTCTCTCTCTCTCTCTCTCTCTCTCTCTCTCTCTCTCTCTCTCTCTCTCTCTCTCTCTCTCTCTCTCATAAGACGACCAGAAACATCTTAACTGTATTATGAACTTTTTACAGTTAGTGTTACAGGTGATCTAGGCGGTGTTCTTGGTATTATAGGTGATCTAGGTGATGTTCTTGGTATTATAGGTGATCTAGGTGATGTTCTTGGTATTATAGGTGATCTAGGCGGTGTTCTTGGTATTATAGGTGATCTAGGTGATGTTCTTGGTATTATAGGTGATCTAGGTGATGTTCTTGGTATTATAGGTGATCTAGGTGATGTTCTTGGTATTATAGGTGATCTAGGTGATGTTCTTGGTATTATAGGTGATCTAGGTGATGTTCTTGGTATTATAGGTGATCTAGGCGGTGTTCTTGGTATTATAGGTGATCTAGGCGGTGTTCTTGGTATTATAGGTGATCTAGGTGGTGTTCTTGGTATTATAGGTGATCTAGGTGGTGTTCTTGGTATTATAGGTGATCTAGGTGATGTTCTTGGTATTATAGGTGATCTAGGTGATGTTCTTGGTATTATAGGTGATGTTCTTGGTATTATAGGTGATCTAGGCGGTGTTCTTGGTATTATAGGTGATCTAGGCGGTGTTCTTGGTATTATAGGTGATCTAGGTGATGTTCTTGGTATTATAGGTGATCTAGGTGATGTTCTTGGTATTATAGGTGATCTAGGTGGTGTTCTTGGTATTATAGGTGATCTAGGCGGTGTTCTTGGTATTATAGGTGATCTAGGTGGTGTTCTTGGTATTATAGGTGATCTAGGTGGTGTTCTTGGTATTATAGGTGATCTAGGTGATGTTCTTGGTATTATAGGTGATCTAGGTGGTGTTCTTGGTATTATAGGTGATCTAGGTGGTGTTCTTGGTATTATAGGTGATCTAGGTGGTGTTCTTGGTATTATAGGTGATCTAGGTGATGTTCTTGGTATTATAGGTGATCTAGGTGGTGTTCTTGGTATTATAGGTGATCTAGGTGGTGTTCTTGGTATTATAGGTGATCTAGGTGATGTTCTTGGTATTATAGGTGATCTAGGTGATGTTCTTGGTATTATAAGTGATCTAGGTGGTGTTCTTGGTATTATAAGTGATCTAGGTGGTGTTCTTGGTATTATAGGTGATCTAGGTGGTGTTCTTGGTATTATAGGTGATCTAGGTGATGTTCTTGGTATTATAGGTGATCTAGGTGGTGTTCTTGGTATTATAGGTGATGTTCTTGGTATTATAGGTGATCTAGGTGGTGTTCTTGGTATTATAGGTGATCTAGGTGGTGTTCTTGGTATTATAGGTGATCTAGGTGGTGTTCTTGGTATTATAGGTGATCTAGGTGGTGTTCTTGGTATTATAGGTGATCTAGGCGGTGTTCTTGGTATTATAGGTGATCTAGGTGGTGTTCTTGGTATTATAGGTGATCTAGGTGGTGTTCTTGGTATTATAGGTGATCTAGGCGGTGTTCTTGGTATTATAGGTGATCTAGGTGGTGTATTTGGTATTATAGGTGATCTAGGCGGTGTTCTTGGTATTATAGAGGATCTAGGTGGTGTTTTTGGTATTATAGGTGATCTAGGTGATGTTCTTGGTATTATAGGTGATCTAGGTGGTGTTCTTGGTATTATAGAGGATCTAGGCGGTGTTCTTGGTATTATAGGTGATCTAGGCGGTGTTCTTGGTATTATAGAGGATCTAGGTGGTGTTCTTGGTATTATAGGTGATCTAGGTGATGTTCTTGGTATTATAGGTGATCTAGGTGGTGTTCTTGGTATTATAGAGGATCTAGGTGGTGTTTTTGGTATTATAGGTGATCTAGGTGATGTTCTTGGTATTATAGGTGATCTAGGTGGTGTTCTTGGTATTATAGAGGATCTAGGTGGTGTTCTTGGTATTATAGAGGATCTAGGCGGTGTTCTTGGTATTATAGGTGATCTAGGCGGTGTTCTTGGTATTATAGAGGATCTAGGTGGTGTTCTTGGTATTATAGGTGATCTAGGTGGTGTTTTTGGTATTATAGGTGATCTAGGCGGTGTTCTTGGTATTATAGAGGATCTAGGTGGTGTTCTTGGTATTATAGGTGATCTAGATGGTGTTTTTGGTATTATAGGTGATCTAGGTGGTGTTCTTGGTATTATAGGTGATCTAGGCGGTGTTCTTGGTATTATAGAGGATCTAGGTGGTGTTCTTGGTATTATAGGTGATCTAGGTGGTGTTTTTGGTATTATAGGTGATCTAGGTGGTGTTCTTGGTATTATAGGTGATCTAGGCGGTGTTCTTGGTATTATAGGTGATCTAGGCGGTGTTCTTGGTATTATAGAGGATCTAGGCGGTGTTTTTGGTATTATAAGAACATAAGAACGAAGGAACACTGCAACAGGCCTACTGGCCCATGCGAGGCAGGTCCAAGTCTCCTACCGGCTTAAGCCAATGCACCCAACCTAGTCAGGTCAGGTCACATTGACTTAAGGGAGGAACAAGGCAACCGTCCTGGTAGCACAAGCTAATCAGGTGGAAATAAATGGTATAAAATACCGACACAATGGCAATATAAACACAAATGCAGTATAATGTGATCCTTTATTGACTACGTTTCGCCCACACAGTGGGCTTTTTCAAGTCACAAACAGAACTACCTGGGGTGGAAGGAACGCGAGTATTTATAGTCCGGCTGAGGTCAGGTGAAGAATGCTGCATCTGAAGATGTACCGAGTGGGGTTATAGTCTAAAAACTTGGGTAGCTTGGAAAGGAGATTGGACAAGTTTGTGAGCAGACCTTCTACAGTGTTCTTATGTGGGATAGCGAAACTTCTTCATCGCTATCCCACATAAGAACACTGTAGAAGGTCTGCTCACAAACTTGTCCAATCTCCTTTCCAAGCTACCCAAGTTTTTAGACTATAACCCCACTCGGTACATCTTCAGATGCAGCATTCTTCACCTGACCTCAGCCGGACTATAAATACTCGCGTTCCTTCCACCCCAGGTAGTTCTGTTTGTGACTTGAAAAAGCCCACTGTGTGGGCGAAACGTAGTCAATAAAGGATCACATTATACTGCATTTGTGTTTATATTGCCAAGCTAATCAGGTCCAACTCACACCCACCCACACCCACTCATGTATTTATCCAACCTATTTTTAAAGCTACACAACGTTCTGGCCTCTATAACTGTACTTGAGAGTTTGTTCCAATCATCCACAACTCTATTACCAAACCAGTACTTTCCTATATCCTTCCTGAATCTGAATTTTTCTAACTTAAAACCATTGCTGCGAGTCCTGTCTAGGCTAGATATTTTCAGCACACTATTTACATCCCCTTTATTTATTCCTGTCTTCCATTTATACACCTCAATCATATCCCCCCTAATTCTACGTCTTTCTAGAGAGTGCAGATTCAGGGCCCTTAGTCTATCCTCATAGGGAAGGTTTCTGATACATGGGATCAACTTTGTCATCCTCCTTTGTACATTTTCCAGAGCATTTATATCCATTCTGTAATACGGTGACCAAAACTGTGCAGCATAATCTAAATGAGGCCTAACCAAGGATGTATAGAGTTGAAGAACAACCTGAGGACTCCTATTATTTATGCTTCTTGATATAAAGCCAAGGATTCTATTAGCTTTATTGCGAACACTTATGCACTGTTGTCTTGGTTTCAGATTACTGCTAACCAGAACTCCTAAATCTTTTTCGCAATCCGTAATATTAAGATCTACATTATTTAGTTTATATGTGGCATGGTTATTGTCCTGTCCAACATTTAGAAGTTTGCATTTGTCTATATTAAACTGCATCTGCCACCTCTCCGACCACTGCATCAGTCTACTCAAATCTTCCTGGAGTGCTCGAATGTCCTCGTCAGAATGAATTCGACGGCCTATTTTGGTGTCATCGGCAAACTTGCTGATGTCGTTCTTTATGCCCTCATCTATGTCGTTTATGTATATTGTGAACAGCAGGGGGCCCAACACTGACCCCTGTGGAACACCGCTCGTGACGCTTCCCCACTCTGATTTCTCCCCATTTATGTAAACTGTCTGCTGCCTATTTGTCAACCATGCCTCTATCCAGGAAAAAATTTCTCCTCTTCCATGTGCCTTAATTTTCCTCAATAGTCTCTGATGTGGGACCCTGTCAAAAGCCTTACTGAAGTCCATATACACAATATCATATTCATTACCATGATCTACCTCCTCAAATACCTTAGTGAAAAAAGTTGACAAATTCGTAAGGCAGGAACGCCCCTTTGTAAAACCATGCTGAGATTCGTTGATTAATTTATTATAGGTGATCTAGGTGGTGTTCTTGGTATTATAGGTGATTTAGGTGGTGCTCTAAGTAGTTCGGTTAGGTTAGGTAAGGTTCGTCAGGAAACAGGACAAATGTTTCCTGACGCGGGTCTTAGTCAGATGATGACCCGCCTTTGGAGCTTTTGGTCATCTGTAGTGTTCTAGATGATGTTTTAGGGAGGGCTCTAAGTATTGTTCTGTGTAGTGTTCTAAGTATTGTTCTAGGTAGTGTTATAGTAGTGTTCTAGGTAGTGTTCTAGGAAGTGTTCTAAGTATTGTTCTAGGTAGTATTCTAAGTATTGATCTTGTAGTGTTCTAGGTAGTGTTCTAGATATTGTTTTAGGTAGTGTTATAGGTGGTGTTCTAGGTAATGTTCTAAGTATTGTTCTTGTAGTGTTCTAGGTAGTGTTCTAGATATTGTTTTAGGTAGTTTTATAGGTGGTGTTCTAGGTAGTATTTGAGGTAGTATTCTAGGTAGCTTTCTAGTTGGTGTTTTAGGTAGTGTTCTCGATGGAGTTCTAGGTACTGTTCTAGGTAGTATTCTAAGTAGTGTTCTAGGTGGTATTCTAGGTAGTGTTCTAGATAGTGTTTTAAGTAGTGTTCTAGGTAGTGTTGTAGCTAGTGTTCTAGGTAGTGTTGTAGCTAGTGTTCTAGGTAGTGTAGCTAGTGTTCTAGGTAGTGTTGTAGCTAGTGTTCTAGGTAGTGTTGTAGCTAGTGTTCTAGGTAGTGTTGTAGCTAATGTTCTAGGTAGTGTTGTAGCTAGTGTTCTAGGTAGTGTTGTAGCTAGTGTTCTAAGTAGTGTTGTAGCTAGTGTTCTAGGTAGTGTTGTAACTAGTGTTCTAGGTAGTGTTGTAGCTAGTGTTCTAAGTAGTGTTGTAGCTAGTGTTCTAGGTAGTTTTGTAGCTAGTGTTCTAGGTAGTGTTGTAGCTAGTGTTCTAGGTAGTGTTGTAGCTAGTGTTTTAAGTAGTGTTGTAGCTAGTGTTCTAGGTAGTGTTGTAGCTAGTGTTCTAGGTAGCGTTGTAACTAGTGTTCTAGGTAGTGTTGTAGCTAGTGTTCTAGGTAGTGTTGTAGCTAGTGTTTTAAGTAGTGTTGTAGCTAGTGTTCTAGGTAGTGTTGTAGCTAGTGTTCTAGGTAGTGTTGTAGCTAGTGTTTTAAGTAGTGTTGTAGCTAATGTTCTAGGCAGTGTTGTAGCTAGTGTTCTAGGTAGTGTTGTAGCTAGTGTTTTAAGTAGTGTTGAAGCTAGTGTTCTAGGTAGTGTTGTAGCTAGTGTTTTAAGTAGTGTTGTAGCTAGTGTTCTAGGCAGTGTTGTAGCTAGTGTTCTAGGTAGTGTTGTAGCTAGTGTTCTAAGTAGTGTTGTAGCTAGTGTTCTAGGTAGTGTTGTAGCTAGTGTTCTAGATAGTGTTGTAGCTAGTGTTCTAAGTAGTGTTGTAGCTAGCATTCTAGGTAGTGTTGTAGCTAGTGTTCTAGGTAGTGTTGTAGTTAGTGTTCTAGGTATTGTTGTAGCTAGTGTACTAGGCAGTGTTGTAGCTAGTGTTCTAGGTAGTGTTGTAGTTAGTGTTCTAGGTATTGTTGTAGATAGTGTACTAGGTAGTTTTGTAGCTAGTGTTCTAGGAATTGTTGTAGATAGTGTACTAGGTAGTTTTGTAGCTAGTGTTCTAGGTAGTGTTGTAGCTAGTGTTCTAAGTAGTGTTGTAGCTAGTGTTCTAGATAGTGTTGTAGCTAGTGTACTAGGTAGTGTTGTAGCTAATGTTCTAGGTAGTGTTGTAGCTAGTGTTCTAGGTAGTGTTCTAGGTGGTGTTTCAGGTAGTGTTCTAGGTAGTGTTCTAGGTATTGTTCTAGGTAGTGTTGTAGCTAGTGTACTAGGCAGCGTTGTAGCTAGTGTACTAGGTACTGTTGTAGCTAATGTTCTAGGTAGTGTTGTAGCTAGTGTACTAGGTTGTGTTCTAGGTGGTGTTTTAGGTAGTATTTTAAGTAGTGTTCTAGGTAGTATTCTAGGTGTTTTAGGTAGTCTTCTAGGTAGTGTTTTAAGTAGTGTTCTAGGTAGTGTTCTAGATGTTTTAGGTAGTGTTCCAGGTAGTGTTTTAAGTAGTGTTCTAGGTAGTGTTCTAGATGTTTTAGGTAGTGTTCTAGGTAGTGTTTTAAGTAGTGTTCTAGGTGTTTTAGGTAGTGTTCTAGGTAGTGTTTTAAGTAGTGTTCTAGGTAGTGTTCTAGATGTTTTAGGTAGTGTTCTAGGTGTTTTAGGTAGTGTTCTAGGTAGTGTTTTAAGTAGTGTTCTAGGTGTTTTAGGTAGTGTTCTAGGTAGTGTTTTAAGTAGTGTTCTAGGTAGTGTTCTAGATGTTTTAGGTAGTGTTCTAGGTGTTTTAGGTAGTGTTCTAGGTAGTGTTTTAAGTAGTGTTCTAGGTAGTGTTCTAGATGTTCTAGGTAGTGTTTTAAGTAGTGTTCTAGGTAGTGTTCTAGATGTTCTAGGTAGTGTTTTAAGTAGTGTTCTAGGTAGTGTTCTAGATGTTTTAGGTAGTGTTCTAGGTAGTGTTCTAGATGTTTTAGGTAGTGTTCTAGGTGCTTTAGGTAGTGTTCTAGATGTTTTAGGTAGTGTTCTAGATGTTTTAGGTAGTGTTCTAGATGTTTTAGGTAGTGTTCTAGGTGTTTTAGGTAGTGTTCTAGATGTTTTAGGTAGTGTTCTAGATGTTTTAGGTAGTGTTCTAGATGTTTTAGGTAGTGTTCTAGGTGCTTTAGGTAGTGTTCTAGATGTTTTAGGTAGTGTTCTAGATGTTTTAGGTAGTGTTCTAGGTGTTTTAGGTAGTGTTCTAGATGTTTTAGGTAGTGTTCTAGATGTTTTAGGTAGTGTTCTAGGTGCTTTAGGTAGTGTTCTAGGTAGTGTTTTAAGTAGTGTTCTAGGTAGTGTTCTAGATATTTTAGGTAGTGTTCTAGGTGCTTTAGGTAGTGTTCTAGGTAGTGTTCTAGATATTTTAGGTAGTGTTCTAGGTGCTTTAGGTAGTGTTCTAGGTAGTGTTTTAGGTAGTGTTCTAGATGTTTTAGGTAGTGTTCTAGGTGCTTTAGGTAGTGTTCTAGGTGTTTTAGGTAGTGTTCTAGGTGTTTTAGGTAGTGTTCTAGGTGCTTTAGGTAGTGTTCTAGGTGCTTTAGGTAGTGTTCTAGGTAGTGTTTTAGGTAGTGTTCTAGATGTTTTAGGTAGTGTTCTAGGTGCTTTAGGTAGTGTTCTAGGTGTTTTAGGTAGTGTTCTAGGTGTTTTAGGTAGTGTTCTAGGTGCTTTAGGTAGTGTTCTAGGTGCTTTAGGTAGTGTTCTAGGTGTTTTAGGTAGTGTTCTAGGTGCTTTAGGTAGTGTTCTAGGTGTTTTAGGTAGTGTTCTAGGTGTTTTAGGTAGTGTTCTAGGTGCTTTAGGTAGTGTTCTAGGTGCTTTAGGTAGTGTTCTAGGTAGTGTTCTAGGTGCTTTAGGTAGTGTTCTAGGTGTTTTAGGTAGTGTTCTAGGTGCTTTAGGTAGTGTTCTAGGTGTTTTAGGTAGTGTTCTAGGTGCTTTAGGTAGTGTTCTAGGTGCTTTAGGTAGTGTTCTAGGTGCTTTAGGTAGTGTTCTAGGTGTTTTAGGTAGTGTTCTAGGTGCTTTAGGTAGTGTTCTAGGTGCTTTAGGTAGTGTTCTAGGTAGTGTTCTAGGTGCTTTAGGTAGTGTTCTAGGTAGTGTTCTAGGTGCTTTAGGTAGTGTTCTAGGTGTTTTAGGTAGTGTTCTAGGTGCTTTAGGTAGTGTTCTAGGTGCTTTAGGTAGTGTTCTAGGTGCTTTAGGTAGTGTTCTAGGTGCTTTAGGTAGTGTTCTAGGTGCTTTAGGTAGTGTTCTAGGTGCTTTAGGTAGTGTTCTAGGTGTTTTAGGTAGTGTTCTAGGTGCTTTAGGTAGTGTTCTAGGTGCTTTAGGTAGTGTTCTAGGTGCTTTAGGTAGTGTTCTAGGTGCTTTAGGTAGTGTTCTAGGTGTTTTAGGTAGTGTTCTAGGTGTTTTAGGTAGTGTTCTAGGTGCTTTAGGTAGTGTTCAATTTTCGACAAACAAAATTGTTCTACTTATAAACTCGGTTAAGTTTCCATGTTCTCATAATTACGGTTATTATCACTTGTCTTTCTCTAATTACCATCATTAAATGTTGCGCAGTGTGGAGGTGAATAGGTGACCTTACGGGTTTCTTGGCTAATGAGGCCTGGGGGTAATTATTATACAAGGCCGAGCATGTAAAGGCAGCGGGGGAGCGGCCAATTAGCGTTGGGAAATAATTATTGTAATAATAACACGAGCAGTTACCGTTTTTGGTGGTGGTGGGACGGGCGTACTGAAGGAGGGGTTGTTATACCCTAGAGTTACCATGATGTGTGTGTGTGTGTGTGTGTGTGTGTGTGTGTGTGTGTGTGTGTGTGTGTGTGTGTGTGTACTCACCTAATTGTGGTTGCAGGGGTCGAGACTCAGCTCCTGGCCCCGCCTCTTCACTGATCGCTACTGGGTCCTCTCTCTCTCTGCTTCCTGAGCTTTGTCATACCTCTTCTTAAAACTATGTATGGTTCCTGCCTCCACTACTTCACTTGCTAGGCTATTCCACTTGCTGACAACTCTATGACTGAAGAAATACTTCCTAACGTCCCTGTGACTCGTCTGAGTCTTCAGCTTCCAGTTGTGACCCCTTGTCCCTGTGTCCCCTCTCTGGAACATCCTATCTCTGTCCACCTTGTCTATTCCCCGCAGTATCTTGTATGTCGTTATCATGTCTCCCCTGACCTTTCTGTCCTCCAGTGTCGTCAGTCCGATTTCCCTTAACCTTTCCTCGTACGACATTCCCTTGAGCTCTGGGACTAGCCTTGTTGCAAACCTTTGTACTTTCTCTAACTTCTTGACGTGCTTGACCAGGTGTGGGTTCCAGACTGGTGCTGCATACTCCAGTATGGGCCTAACATACACAGTGTACAGTGTCTTGAACGATTCCTTATTAAGGTATCGGAACGCTATTCTCAGGTTTGCCAGGCGCCCGTATGCTGCAGCAGTTATTTGGTTGATGTGTGCCTCTGGTGATGTGCTCGGTGTTATGGTCACCCCAAGGTCTTTCTCCCTGAGTGAGGTCTGTAGTCTTTGTCCACCTAGCCTATACTCTGTCTGCGGTCTTCTTTGCCCCTCCCCAATCTTCATGCCTTTGCATTTGGCTGGATTGAATTCGAGAAGCCAGTTACTGGACCACATGTCCAGCCTGTCCAGGTCTCTTTGCAGTCCTGCCTCATCCTCGTCCGATTTAATTCTTCTCATCAACTTCACATCATCTGCGAACAGGGACACTTCAGAGTCTATTCCTTCCATCATGTCGTTCACATATATCAAAAATAGCACTGGTCCTAGAACTGACCCCTGTGGGACCCCGCTCGTAACAGGCGCCCACTGTGATACCTCTTCACGTACCATGACTCGTTGCTGCCTCCCTGTCAGGTATTCCCTTATCCATTGCAGTGCCCTCCCTTTTACATGCGCCTGATCCTCCAGCTTCTGCACTAATCTCTTGTGGGGAACTGTGTCAAAGGCCTTCCTGCAGTCTAGGAAAACGCAATCTACCCACCCCTCTCTCTCGTGTCTTACTTCTGTTACCTTGTCATAAAACTCCAGGAGGTTTGTGATACAGGATTTGCCTTCCATGAACCCATGCTGGTTTTCATTTGTAATCTTGTTCCTTTCCAGGTGTTCGACCACTCTCCTCTTGATAATCTTCTCCATGACTTTGCACACAATACATGTCAGAGACACAGGTCTGTAGTTTAGTGCTTCGTTTCTGTTTTCTTTCCTTGTGTGTGTGTGTGTGTGTGTGTGTGTGTGTGTGTGTGTGTGTGTGTGTGTGTGTGTGTGTACTCACCTAATTGTGGTTGCAGGGGTCGAGACTCAGCTCCTGGCGTGTGTGTGTGTGTGTGTGTGTGTGTACTTACCTAATTCACCTAACTGGTTGCAGAGGGTCGATTCATAGCTCCATGTGTGTGTGTGTGTGTGTGTGTGTGTGTACTCATTTGTGTTTGCAAGGGTCGAGTCATAGCTCTTGGCCCCGCCTCTTCTCTGGTAGCTACTAGGTTCATGACCAGGCCTCCTGCCCAGGCCTATAGTCTGCCAGTGTAATGTGTGAATTTCTCACAATTTCATTTATGTGATCTTATGATTTTTTCAAGCAACTTCTAGGTCCCTCTAGGTACCCTCTCCAGGTATACTCTTATTTAAATTAAATTACATCATGCATCATTCAATCTTTTTTTTTTTTTCAATTTATCCAGGTAATCTTAGAACATAAGAAAGGAGGAACACTGCAGCAGGCCTACTGATCCATACTTGGCAGGTCCTTCTCAAACCTTGTCATTTCACATTTTGTCCTGCATTATCTGCGAATGTTGTATATTAATACAATTTTTCTATTCCTTCTGGTAAATCATTTATTAACACTTACAACACTGTGTTTCAAGTACAGATCTTGTGTCATCTAACTGTTCACATTGTCCCAGCAGCAAATTTTTCCTCTTATAACTTGTCATTTTTCTCTCAGTCTCTCATCCACTGTAACAATTACCCTTTTATTATAGTTTGTAGTTTCTAAATTAGTATAACAAACCTGTTGCTTCAGTGAAATAGTTTCCCCTGAGTTCTAAGATATAAGTTTCATATTCCATTAAGAGGACAGTATTAATCTTCAGTTTAGTTTCTGCTTGGGTCAGAAATACACGATCGCGTGTGGGAATAAAATGTTTTCTCTAGGGGGAGATAGTGACTCCAGGTCCGGCACTGTAAGTGGGCTGGCTAGTCTGCCCTTCCCGGAGGCGCAGTTCATGGAGGATCATGTGTGAAATGCTCGGCCTTGTCAGGTGACAGCTGAGCAAGTGAGAGTTAGAGGGGTTGGGGGAGTGGAGAGAGAGTGTATGTGTGTGTCTTTTAGAGCAAACAGAGAAAGAGAGAGACAAACTGATGCACTGACAGGTAGACAGACACACGCATATAGAGACACACATGACATTTACAAAAGACAAAAATGCAGGCCTTAAATGCTGTTAAACACACACACCAAGAATTGTGTTTGTGATGGACTTGTGTTTTCCATCTTTTATTGTTACTAAATAGTTATAACAATGACCATAATTTTTAAAGGGGTGGACCGGTAAGCCAGCAGAAGGCCTCATTCTGATGACCAAAAGCTCCAACGGCGGGTCATTATCTAAGACCCGCGTCAGGAAACACTTGTCCTGTTCCCTAACAAACTTTACCTAACCATTATTGTTAGATGAAATAATATATATATATATATATATATATATATATATATATATATATATATATATATATATATATATATATATCAAACATTGATGAAGTTATTAAAAAAATATCATCATTATTACTACACATGTTGTGCCTCGTTGCATGGTAAATAAATATATTGCACACGTGTATGGCATAATAAACAGGTGCTTAATAATATGTGTCAGTACCCACGTATTCTCACCACACAAATACACAGACAGGATGCCATCCACAACAGTCGACTGACACCCAGGCATCTCTTCACTACTGTAAATAAGCATGGGCAGCATGTGTCAGGAAACTGGCTCATACCTGCCCAAGATTCCAACCAAAACCTTTTGACTGTAATTCTTACCTCTCTCTCTCTCTCTCTCTCGCTTTCTCTCTTTAAAAGCTTTTTAGGCCTGTGTTTTTGTCTTTTGTATATGTCGTTTTGTGCCTCAATGTGTGTGTGTCTGTCTGCCTCTCTCTCTCTCTCTCTCTCTCTCTCTCTCTCTCTCTCTCTCTCTCTCTCTCTCTCTCTCTCAAAGAGAAGACATCTCATATTTCCCCCAATTAATGGTCCATTACCTCACGTCTGGTGGGTCATTCATTGTTTGTACAATACAATTGTCTTTGTTTTTCTTGCAGGTAAGGACGATCAGCTTCCGTGGGAGGCCAGGTAAGGACGATCAGCGTCCGTGGGAGGCCAGGTAAGGACGATCAGCGTCCGTGGGAGGCCAGACAACAGTAAGTAATAAAAAGACTTGAATTTATTAAAAAGTTGGATGAGGTGAGGTTTCCATGATGGCGCTGCGTGTGTTTTGTTAGGTGTCCCGTAGCTAGGTTGGTAGCGCACTCAGCTCACACATTGAGCGTTCGTGGTTCGAGCCCCTGTACGGGTGGAAACATTCGGGAGTATTTCCTTAAAACACCTGCTGTCCCTGTTCACCTAGCAGTAAGTAGGTACCAGGGTGTTAGTTGACTGGTGTGGGTCGCATCCTGGGGACAAAATTAACCTAAGTTGCACGAAATGCTCTGCATAACCAGCGACTTTCTATATAGTACGTCATTGATGTCAGCTATGGTCTGTATAAGTTGTATCATGTACTTGTAGAAATAAATATTATTACACTTATTATTATTATTATTACACATTATTATTATTATTATTATTATTATTATTATTATTATTATCCCCGAAGGGATACCTCGTAGTGGTTCCCTGGATTATTTTGTCTCCCACCAAGGTTATTGTTTACAACTTACCTACGTACTATGGAACAATGCTCTTCTCCAGACTGAGGGACTGACCACCTCAAAACTTTAAGGGTGATGGACTGATTACATCGTCTTCAAGTATCTTCTGCTTCTATCAACTTTTCTGTACTCGACTGAAGAAGCCTACTGTGTAGGCGAAACGTTTCGAAATAAAGATACCTAACTGTTGCATATGTGTCTTACCTAACAACTTACCTACGCCTCATCTAATCGTCTTCACATTTTCATGACTGGTGTACTCTAAGCTGGGGATTTATTTTATTGAACAAAACTGGATACAGCCTGACCCCAGGACTGGGCCTCGAGAGTTGGAAAACTCTGGAGACTTATCAGCGGTAAGATATATCATCAGCGTGTTGCTATAGTCTTCTATATAACGGTTACACGGTTGTGTTTCCCTGTTATATTCCATCACGCAGGAAGGGGTTTATACAGTGTTGAGATGTGTCAGCCTGAGCTGTGAATCTTCAATAGAACACTGAAGAAATCGTCAGGTATTCCAGCAAGGGTTCGGCTTCAGAGGTTCACGCTATTATTGACACGTACTGCTGCCCTCTGGTTAATGTTGTATACACCATTCCCGACTCTGATTGTCGTGCCATAACGATAAAGCGTCTGATCGGCCTGAAACTTTCAAAACTGGTGTATCCTACCTAGGAGAACGTTGGGAATGTTTTAAGATGCGTCTGAGTTTCACTGTCTCCTAATATCATGTTTATTTTCCACTATACTCTACCTTGTCCATAATTACTATTGAATTTGGTTTACCTGCTTTCGTAAGGTGTTGCAGTTGTGTTATAGAGGTCTGAACTTTGCTCAGACCTCTATAACACAATTGTCCTCAAAGATTTGTTAAGTTACACCATGAATTAAGTAAAGATCCTGGACTTCACCTTACGAAAGCAGACAAAGGAAATGCGAGAGTAATTATGTACAAAGTAGATTATAGGGGAAAAATAACATATCATTAGAAAACAGGAGAACTGACGTGTTCCTTAAAGAGTCTTTTGGTAACAATTTACAAATTTTATTTTGAAAACAGTCTGGTATTTTCCCCCGCAAAATAATTTAAGTCTGCCTCTTCTAAACAACTCAAGTTATTAATGGTTGAGGAATCTTATACGAGGGATGATGTCACAGAGGTTTAGGTTGTGTTGGTTTAAATTTTCCTCTGAAGATATGTGTGTAAACACATTGAAAACGCTCAGTTTCATTTCTTATTTTCACTCTTGTATTTGTTTTTTAGGTAAAAAAAAAACTTGAAATAGTTGGATTCTGTGAGATAACCAGGAAATATCTCGTCCAGTTATTGAGGTGTATAAATGGAAAACAAAATAAGGGGATGTAAATAACATGATAAAATATCTAACTATAGTGTAAGTCGCTTCAGAATATTTTCTGGTTAGTGATCTTTGGCTCAGTGTAAGATTATCGTTGTTATTGTGCTCCGTGACTCCCACATTGGCCAGTTTTATAAAGTAAATGGTATGATGTAGTGCGTGTTAGAGGAGAGTAACTTGTGAGTTTGGTGAAGATCAGTGTGTTAGTGTCCGTCAAACAACGAAACCTGGCAAGTTGCAAACAAAATCTATGGTGGGCGATGTCCGTAGAGTTTTCTCTGAGAACCACGTTCATTATGGTTGAAAATGGTGTTAAATGTCGACAAGTTGAAGATTAAGACACAAGTGCAAGAGTTGGGTCAGGTGGTCAGCCTGGAGCTGACCTGGAGAAGTGTTCACTTTTCCAGGCTGAGAGACTGACCATCTCAAATACTTTTTCTCCAGGGTTGATGGACTGATTACATCATCTTCATTTCACTACTACACCTGCTGCCTCTAGATTTGACTGAAGAAGCCTACTGTGTAGGCGAAAAGTTTCATCAATAAAAATACCCAACTGTTGGATATGTGTCCTAATCTCCCACATTTGTTATATTTTTTGCCCGGTAATACAAGAACCGGTAATTTAATACAGGGATCTGGCTTTCCTTCTGGTTGGCCTCACTGTCAGTATGCAGACATATGAGACCACTCGTAGTCGGCTTCAAGTTTCCAGCATCCGTGTGTGGTAATAAGATGAAGGGTCATAGTGTCTTTGGACTGTTTATATACCAATTTACCAGTTCTATACATTTTATGCTGATCTGCTATGACACTAATGAAGCTTAAGAGGCACATAAGGGGAACTTACGTGCCCCTTAAGCTTCAGGGTCCCTAATCCATGAGGGACCCCAGAAGCCACTTTAGTCCACATTGCTTAAAAATTTTGGGTCTACTGTAAGAAAAGGGGTTGCAAAGGGGCCCCCATAACAGGGGGCCTCAAAAATGTAGGTCCGCCACTGCCATACATGCAAATAGTCACCATACATGCGAAGTCACCTTCAATATAGTTAACATTAATTCCTCTCTTGAGTTGTTTCTCCCAGAATGGCAGCCGTCTAGTCACTTTCAATGCAATTTTTTTACGTGACAAAATAGAGGACTCCCCTCTCACAATAAAAAAAATTACTTTCTGTCTCGTATATTTCAGAAATCCTTGGCCGGGTGGAACAATAGCAGGCAGTGTGTTCACGTCTGTTAGGATTTATGCAATATTGTGTGTGTGTGTGTCTTACTGGTAATAGGATTACCTATTGTGGTGCGTCTGACACATTGTTCCCACCTGTGGCGAGCATCTCAGGGTGAACATACACAAATATAATTGTATGTAACCCGCACAGCGGGTTTGGTCAAGTGATTGATACAGTTGTATGTAACCCACAGTTCTTCGCCTCACTTGTTGGTATCTCTCAGTACTAAGTACCATAGTGTTGGTATCGCTCAGTACTGAGCACCCGTCAGGGTATTACTCCATGCCTGAAGTGTTTCGACACGTGCTGAGTACCATCTTCCGTGGCTACGGTGTCTCAATATGTGTTGAAACACCGTGTTGTGTCCACGGTCTACACATAACATTGTCCTGATCATCTTTTGGAAGGTGTGGTAGTCGGTACCAGTATGGTAGTCAGTACCAGTATGGTAGTCAGTACCAGTATGGTAGTCAGTACCAGTATGAGACTTATCTGCAGCTTCGTCTCATGTACAACCTACCCAACATTCTCCACCTGACTCTCCACACTTGATGTATTCTTTACCCAGGTAGATCTGTTTGTGACTTGATCAAGTCCACTGTGTGGGTTGAACGTAGTCATTATAGGACCGTATTATAATGCATTTGTGTTTATTTTCCTATCGTGTCGGTATTTTATACCATATATCTCCGTCTCACCATCTTATTACACCTTCATACCGAGGCTGGTAAGGTAATGGATACCCTTGAGATTACTTATTAATGTGTGTTATATGTCTGGATTACCTTAACACCTGTTTCAGTCAGCCATGACTTGATTCACGTTTGTTGGAGGGGTAGGGAGTGGGGAGGAGGAGGGGCAGGGGGTGAGTAGAGGCGGGGGGGGGGGGCGGGAAAGGGCAGGCGATTGGTCACTGACACAAAGGTGCGTGTACCTGTGTTTTCCTGCTTACGTCATCAGCGGGAAGGTTGAGAGGGGAGGCTGAGAGGGGGTCGAGAATTATTTTTTATTTAGCAAAGAGCGAGGGAGGTCATGAGAGAGGGGGTCATGAGAGAGAGGGGCCAATGAGAGAGGGGACTCATGAAAGAAAGGGGGTCATGAGAGAGGGGGGGGATGTAGGAGTTTGTGTGGTAGTCGTTCCTTGCCTCACTAGAGGGCACCTCATGTCAAGTGTCACATTCAAGTCATGCCACACTTTCTAAGTAATATTACAATCTGTGTCATGCACTCATCCTAGCAGCACTCCACTCACCCCTAGTACTACACACCCCTAGCACTACACTCACCCCTAGCACTACACTCACCCCTAGCACTACACACCCCTAGCACTACACACCCCTAGCACTACGTTCATCCCTAGCACTACACTCATCCTAGCACTACGCTCATCCCTAGCACTACACTCATCCTAGCACTACGCTCATCCCTAGCACTACACTCATCCTAGCACTACACTCATCCTAGCACTACACTCATCCTAGCACTACACTCATTCCTAGCACTACGCTCATCCCTAGCACTACACTCATCCTAGCACTACGCTCATCCCTAGCACTACACTCATCCTAGCACTACGCTCATCCCTAGCATTACACTCATCCTAGCACTACGCTCATCCTAGCACTACACTCATCCTAGCACTACGCTCATCCCTAGCATTACACTCATCCTAGCACTACGCTTATCCTAGCACTACGCTCATCCTAGCACTACACTCATCCTAGCACTACACTCATCCCTAGCACTACACTCATCCTAGCACTACACTCATCCTAGCACTACACTCATCCCTAGCACTACACTCATCCTAGCACTACACTCATCCTAGCACTACACTCATCCCTAGCACTACACTCATTCCTAGCACTACGCTCATCCCTAGCACTACACTCATCCTAGCACTACGCTCATCCCTAGCACTACACTCATCCTAGCACTACGCTCATCCCTAGCATTACACTCATCCTAGCACTACGCTCATCCTAGCACTACACTCATCCTAGCACTACGCTCATCCCTAGCATTACACTCATCCTAGCACTACGCTTATCCTAGCACTACGCTCATCCTAGCACTACACTCATCCTAGCACTACACTCATCCCTAGCACTACACTCATCCTAGCACTACACTCATCCTAGCACTACACTCATCCCTAGCACTACACTCATCCTAGCACTACACTCATCCTAGCACTACACTCATCCCTAGCACTACACTCATCCTAGCACTACACTCATCCTAGCACTACACTCATCCTAGCACTACACTCATCCTAGCACTACATTCATCCCTAGCACTACACTCATCCTAGCACTACACTCATCCTAGCACTACACTCATCCTAGCACTACACTCATCCTAGCACTACATTCATCCCTAGCACTACACTCATCCTAGCACTACACTCATCCTAGCACTACGCTCATCCTAGCACTACACTCATCCTAGCACTACGCTCATAAGAACATAAGAACATAAGAACGAAGGAACACTGCAGAAGGCCTACTGGCCCATGCGAGGCAGGTCCAAGTCCCTACCGGCTTAAGCCAATGCACCCAACCTAGTCAGGTCAGGTCACATTGACTCAAGGGAGGAACACGGCAACCGACCCGTTAGCACAAGCTATCAGGTCTAACTCACACCCACCCACATCTACTCATGTATTTATCCAACCTATTTTTAAAGCTACACAACGTTCTGGCCTCTATAACGGTACTTGGGAGTTTGTTCCACTCATCCACAACTCTATTACCAAACCAGTACTTTCCTATATCCCTCCTGAATCTGAATTTTTCCAACTTAAAACCATTGCTGCGAGTCCTGTCTAGGCTAGATATTATCAGCACACTATTTACATCCCCTTTATTTATTCCTGTCTTCCACTTATAAACCTCAATCATATCCCCCCTAATTCTACGTCTTTCTAGAGAGTGCAGTTTCAGGGCCCTTAGTCTATCCTCATAGGGAAGGTTTCTGATACATGGGATCATCTTTGTCATCCTCCTTTGTACATTTTCCAGAGAATTTATATCCATTCTGTAATACGGTGACCAAAACTGTGCAGCATAATCTAAATGAGGCCTAACCAAGGATGTATAGAGTTGAAGAACAACCTGAGGACTCCTATTATTTATGCTTCTTGATATGAAGCCAAGGATACTTGGACCTGCCTCGCATGGGCCAGTAGGCCTTCTGCAGTGTTCCTTCGTTCTTATGTTCTTATGTTCTTCTTATTGCGAACACTTATGCACTGTTGTCTTGGTTTCAGATTACTGCTAACCAGAACTCCTAAATCTTTTTCGCAATCCGTAATATTAAGATCTACATTATTTAGTTTATATGTGGCATGGTTATTGTCCTGTCCAACATTTAGAACTTTGCATTTGTCTATATTAAACTGCATCTGCCACTTCTCCGACCACTGCATCAGTCTATTCAAATCTTCCTGGAGTGCTCGAATGTCCTCGTCAGAATGAATTCGACGGCCTATTTTGGTGTCATCGGCAAACTTGCCGATGTCGCTCTTTATGCCCTCATCTATGTCGTTTATGTAGATTGTGAACAGCAGGGGGCCCAACACTGACCCCTGTGGAACACCGCTCGTGACGCTTCCCCACTCTGATTTCTCCCCATTTATGCAAACTCTCTGCTGCCTATTTGTCAACCATGCCTCTATCCAGGAAAAAATTTCTCCTCCTATTCCATGTGCTTTAATTTTCCTCAATAGTCTCTGATGTGGGACCCTGTCAAAAGCCTTACTGAAGTCCATATACACAATATCATATTCGTTACCATGATCTACCTCCTCAAATACCTTAGTGAAAAAAGTTAATAAATTCGTAAGGCAGGAACGTCCCTTTGTAAAACCATGCTGAGATTCGTTGATTAATTTATGCTTTTCAAGGTGGCTACGAACTGCCTCGGCAATTATTGATTCCATAAATTTTCCCACTATGGAGGTTAGGCTTATTGGTCTATAGTTCGAAGCTAAGGACCTGTCACCTGTTTTGAAAATAGGTATCACATTTGCCATTTTCCACTTATCTGGCACCATGCCAGTTTGTAGTGATATGTTGAAAAGATTAGCCAAAGGTGTGCTAAGCTCCTCTTTACATTCCTTTAGAACCCTTGCATACAGTTCATCAGGGCCTGGGGATTTGTTAGGTTTTAATCCCTAGCATTACACTCATCCTAGCACTACGCTTATCCTAGCACTACACTCATCCTAGCACTACACTCATCCTAGCACTACACTCATCCTAGCACTACACTCATCCTAGCACTGCACTCATCCTAGCACCACACTCATCCTAGCACTACACTCATACTAGCATAACACTCATCCTAGCACTACACTCATCTTAGCACCACACTCAACCTAGCACCACACTCAACCTAGCACCACAGTCAGCCTGGAGAAGAGTTCAGCACCATGGAGCTGAACTCTTCTCCAGGCTGAGGGACTGACCACCTTGTTCCAGACCATGACGTTGAACTCTTCTCCAGGCTGAGGGACTGACCACCTCAAATACTTTTTCTCCAAGGTTGATGGACTGATTATATCATCTTTATTTCATTACTGTTGCTGCCTTTGTATTTGACTGAAGCAGTAAACTGTGTACGCGAAACGTTTCGTCAATAACGTTACTCAATAGACTGACTGGCTAAGTCAACGACAAGTGCTTGAGAGACATAACCAGTCAGAACTGTTAACACCACAAGAATTGAGCAGCACTGCAGTAGGCCTACTGAACAGTGTGGAAAAAATGTTCTTTCTTAAGTTCGCTTCACTCATCCACCTGGAGGTTACCTGGAGGTTATTCCGGGGATCAACGCCCCCGCGGCCCGGTCCATGACCAGGCCTCCCGATGGATCAGGGCCTGATCAACTAGGCTGTTACTGCTGGCTGCACGCAGTCCAACGTACGAGCCACAGCCCGGCTGATCCGGCACTGACTTTAGGTATCTGTCCAGCTCTCTCTTGAAGGCAGCCAGGGGTTTATTGGTAATTCCCCTAATGCTTGATGGGAGGCTGTTGAACAGTTTTGGGCCCCGGACACTTATGGTGTTTTCTCTTAGTGTACCAATGGCGCCCCTACTTTTTATTGGCGGCATTTTGCATCGCCTGCCCAGTCTTTTACTTTCGTAGGGAGTGATTTCTGTGTGCAGATTTGGGACCATTCCTTCCAAGATTTTCCAAGTGTAGATTATGATATATCTCTCCCTCCTGCGTTCCAACGAGTACAAGTCAAGTGCTTCCAAGCGTTCCCAGTAGTTAAGGTGCTTGACAGAACTTATACGTGCAGTAAAGGATCTCTGTACACTCTCTAGATCTGCGATTTCACCTGCTTTGAATGGAGATGTTAATGTACAGCAGTATTCCAGCCTAGAGAGAACAAGTGATTTGAAAAGGATCATCATGGGCTTGGCATCTCTCGTTTTGAAAGTTCTCATTATCCATCCTATCATTTTCTTTGCACGTGCGATCGTGGCACTGTTGTGATCCTTGAAAGTGAGATCCTCAGACATTACTACTCCCAGGTCCCTTACATTATTTTTCCGCTCTATTGTATGGCCGGAGTCAGTAGTATACTCTGTTCTAGTTATTATCTCCTCCAGTTTTCCATAACGGAGTAGTTGGAATTTGTCCTCAATGAACATCATATTGTTTACCGTTGCCCACTGGAAAACTTTGTTTATATCTTCTTGGAGGTTAACCGCGTCCTCAGCAGATGACAGCCTCATGCAGATCCTAGTATCATCCGCAAAGGATGATACGGTGCTGTGGTGTATATCTCTGTTTATGTCTGATATGAGGATAAGGAATAAGATGGGGGCGAGTACTGTGCCTTGTGGAACAGAGCTCTTCACTATGGCAGCCTCCGATTTAACTCTGTTGACCACTACTCTTTGTGTTCGATTTGTTAGGAAGTTGAAGATCCATCTCCCCACTTTCCCAGTTATTCCTTTAGCACGTATTTTATGGGCTATTACGCCATGATCGCATTTGTCAAATGCTTTTCACAACTCTATTGCTTTCCTATATCCTGATGGATGTGACTTGGACCTGCCTAGCATGGGCCAGTAGGTGACTTGGATCTGACTAGCTTGGGCCAGTAGGTAACTAAGACATGCCTAGCATGGGCCAGTAGGTGACTTGGACCTGCCTAGATTGGGCCTAGCATGGCCCAGTAGGCCTGCTGCAGTGCTCCTTCATTCTCATGTTCTTATGGTTTTAATAGAAGAAACGTTTCGCCGCACGTGGCTTCTTCAGTCCTCTAATAAATGTATATTAATGTTTTTTCTACATCTGATCGGTATTAACGTATCATTTTTCTGGCTGACCCAAGCTAGGCGGGTCTAACTCACACTCACCCACTCATGTACGTCCGATCAAAAAGAAGAGAATATAGAAGATCAGTTGAAGATCTTACCCTCTCTTGTTAGTGTGTATGAGGCCAGTTTCTCTGTCACTGTGTGTACACTGGCACAGTGTACTAACACTGTGTCACAGTGTACTAACACTGTGTCACAGTGTACTAACACTGTGTCAGTGTATACATATACTGTCACATAGTGAGTACTACCCTACAGACGGTGCCCCGTGGCATGGTGGCAAACGCTCTCGCTTCACACGGTGAGGGGTCAGTGTTCGATTCCCGGCCTGGGTTGAAACATTGGACTTGTTTCCATTACACGGTTGTCTGTGTTCACTAATCAGTATAAAATG
Source organism: Cherax quadricarinatus (assembly GCF_038502225.1). NCBI lineage: Eukaryota > Metazoa > Arthropoda > Malacostraca > Decapoda > Parastacidae > Cherax > Cherax quadricarinatus. The sequence continues at coordinate 715,366 of NC_091333.1, forward strand.
GGTACCTGGGTGTTAATCGACTGGTGTGGGTCGCATCCTGGGGACAAAATTGACCTAATTTGCCCGAAATGCTCTGCATAACAAACGGCTTTCTATATAGTAGTATGTAATTGATGTTAGCTATGGTCTGTATGCCTTGTACATGTAGAAATAAAGATATTATTATTATTATTATTATTATTATTATTATTATTATTATTATTATTATTATAACGTACGACCCTCGGGTTGGGTTGCGAGGTGGTAAAGGTATTGAGGGGGTCGTGGGGACGTGAGTTGGGACTCTGGGGAGATGCCTGGATGGAAGGTAAGGGGGAGTTGGGGATGCTGGGTCGGGCACTTGTGTTGGGGTGGGTTGTATGGTTTAGTAGTGGGATGGGCACGTGTGGAGCGAAGGGGGGGGGTGGAGGAGGGAGTGGAGATGGGGTCCTTCGGGAGGAGAGAGTGGGGAGGGACCCTTCGGGAGGAGGTCACGTCTGCCCTTCACCACTGAGGAAGGTCACACTTGAAGGCTCTTGTTCATTGAAGGTGGTGAACACACACACACACACACACACACACACACACACACACACACACACACACACACACACACACACACACACACACACACACACACACACACACACACACACACACACACACACATACACACACACACACACACACACACACACACACACACACACACACACACACACACACACACACACACACACACACACACACACACACACACACACAGGTCCATCTAACACCCATTAATGTGCCTGTCCAACCTTATTCTATTAAAGTTAGCCAAAGTTCTCTCCTCAGTGACACTGCTCAGGAGTTTGTTCCACTCGTCCACAACTTACTGCCAAAGCAGTAACCTCCCTAAATTTGTCCTGCGTGATTTCATTGTTGAGTCCTGTCTAGGTTGAGATATTTCCATGACTTTTTTTTTAACACCGACCGTCTCCCACCGTGGCAGGGTGACTCGAAAAAGAAGGAACATTTTCACCATCACCTACACCATCACTGTCTTGTTAGAGGAGCGCTGATGCTACAGTTTAGATGCCCATCCAGACTGCAATATCCTCACCACCCTTCTTCCAGAGTGCAGGCACTGTACTTCCCACCTCCAGGATTCAAGTCCAGCTAACCGGTTTCCCTGAATCCCTTCATAAATGTTACGTTGCTCACACTCCAACAGCACATCAAGTCTTAAAAACCACTAGTCTCTACTCATAACACAGAAACCTGTTGGATGTCCAAGCCCCTTGCATCAAAACCTCCTTTACCTCTCGCTCCAACCTTTCTTAAGACGACCTCTACCCCACCTTCCCTCTACTACAGACTTATACACCCTCCAAGTCATCCTGTTTTACTCCATCCTCCCTAAATGTCCAAGTCACTTTAACAACCTTTCTGCTCCCTGGATAATAATTTTAGTAACCCCGCACCTTCTAATCTTCAAACTATGAATTTTCTGCATAATATTCACACATATTGCCCTCAGACACGTCTCCACTGCCGCCAGCCTCCTCCTAACTGCAACATCCAAAACCCATGCTTCACACCCATATAAGAGTGTCGTACCACTATACTCTGATACATCCCCCCCCCCTTCCACCTTTTTTTTTTTTGCCTCCGTGGATAACGTTCTTTGTTTTCACAGATGCTTCAATGCACCGCCCATCTTTTTACCCTCGTCAGTGCTATGGTTCACCTCATCTTTCACAGACCCGGCAGCCTACAGACCCACTTCCAAATATCTGAACACATTCACTTCCCCCATACTCTACTCCTAATTTGATATCCAATATTTCATTACCCAATTCTTGTTACACTCATCACCTTGCTCTTTCCTATTTTCATTTTTAATTTCCTCCTTTTACATACCTTTCTAAATTCGTCTACCAGCTTCTATTCAGATTCTCCCAAAAGCACAGTGTCATCGGCAAAAAGCAACTGTGACAACTCCCACTTTGTATTAGATTCTTTATCTTTTAATCCAACACGTCTTCCCAACACCCCAACATTCACTTCTTTAGCAACCCTATCTACAAGTATGTCAAACAACCATGATGAGCAAGCTCCCCCATCTTCCAATAACATGTTCATTTTTCCACTATAATCTACCTTGTCCATAATTACTGTTGCATTTACTTTGTCTGTTTCGTAAGGTGAAGTCTAGGATTTTTCCTTGTTTCGTGAATTAAGGAAAGATCCCAGACTTCACCTTACGAAACAGTCAAGCAAATGTGATAGTAATCATGCACAAGGTAGATTATAGTGGAAAAATAAACATGTTATTAAGTATATAAGTTATGATATAACGTAATTAACTAAACTTTCCTCCGCCCACTGAAGGAGCATTTACCTACCTGCTGTTGATTCTGGGGGGTTGTCGCCCCTGCCTCCCGGTGCCAACCCAGGCCTCCTAGTTGATGGTGCCAGGCCTCCTAGTTGATGGTGCCAGGCCTCCTAGTTGATGGTGCCAACAGCACTCGGTCATAAGAACATAAGAAAGGAGGAACACTGCAACATGCCTATTAGCCCATACTAGGCAAGTCCTTCTCAAATCCAAACACACTAACAAAAATATTTGTTCAACCCATTTTTAATGTTAAATCCAACGTAGGAGTGATATAATCACATGTAAAAATACTGAGAGTTATCTACTGGGTTGAGGACTGACTGCCATTGTATGTAACAGAAGCTGAGTATAGAAGCTAAACATCCAGATATAGATATATTAGACACATGTGCAGCACTTGGGGATATTTATTGAGGAAACGTTTCGCCACACAGTAGCTTCATCGGTCCTATACAAAGAAGAAGACTAGTGAAGATCAGAAGGAGTTTGAGGTAATCAGTCTCTCAGTCTGGAGTCCATCAGTCTTTTCAAGATTGATGGACTGACTACATCGACTCCAGTTTGAGGGGGCTGATTACCTCAAACTACTATTGATCTTCACCATTCTACTTTTATATAGGACTGATGAAGTCACTGTGTGGCGAAACGTTTCCTCAGTAAAGATACCCAAGTGTTGCACATGTGTTTAATCTATCAACTTGTCGGTTCTCTGAACCATTTATCTACCTGGAGTGTTAACACCCAGGGTCAGCACCCCCCTTCGCTGCCCGGTCCCAGACCAAGACCCCCATTGGATAACCTAATTAACCGCACGAAGTCCGGTGTATACTCCACAGCCTGGTTGATCAGGAACTGACTTGAGGAAGTCATCAAGTTCTCTCTTGAAGACAGTGGAGGCAAACTCCGTACCTGGTTTCACAAATGGATATGACAGCCCTCAGGAGGATGGGAACTGAATACGCCAGTCGACTGAATTTAAGAAGCTGGGCCAGGCGCTGAAACTAGACTCCCGCAGGCACAAATGGGTGAGTGAAGACATTAAGGAGGAGCAACTGAGCCCTTCCCCACTGCCACTTACAACCTCCCCACCAACAACAAACACGGACACGAACGAACACATAACCCCACCACAGGGAAAGACAACTCTGCCTCTCACCTGGACAAGACACTCACCTGAACGACGTACTCACCTTGCCAAGATACTCACCTGGGCAATGCACTCACCTGGCCAGGCAGGCTGGTGGGGCCTATTATCTGAAGGTACAAGAGGGTGGATGGCATACTAAATACTGCCACAACCCCCTGAGCCTTGACCCTTTGCTTAAGCCCCCTTACCCTCTACACCCCCACCACCTCACCCACCTATTACCCATCATCGCTCATAAGCCACCCTGAGAAATGATCAATCCCAGGTTATACTAATCCCAGCTGTGCTGGAGTGAAAGGTTTGAAGCTGACATATTTGCAGAACTAAATGTTTGAAGATGTTTTACCTGTGTTGAGCAGCCTCCAGGAAGCTTAACATAGACTCTTGTTGTAAGCTGACTATGTTTTAGCTGTGTTGAGCAGCCTCCAGGAAGCTTGGTATAGACTCCTGTTGTAAGCTGACCATGTTTTAGCTGCGTTGAGCAGCCTCTTGTAAGCTGATCCTCTCTTTAATGTTAATGTAAATAACTCAGTTTACCATATTCCTAATATATCTTTTTTTATTAAAAGTGATTTTCACAGTTGAGTTACTTAGGTGTTTTAACTTTTAAGGTTTAAATAATAAGATATTACAAGGACACTAATGGAAACAAGTCACTCTGACTGTTTTTGAGTTATTCTATGTACACTATGTATGATAATTATACTTATGTGTACCTGTACGTAAATAAACTTACTTTGACTCAACTTGGAAAAATGCAATATCTGCTTGCAGACCCCTTTTTATGCCACATCTGCAGACCCCTTTCCCTTACACACCTGCAGATCCCTTTCTCTTACACACTTGCAGTCCTCTTTCCCTTACACACCTGCAGACCTCTTTCTCTTACACACATGAAGACCCGTTTCCCTTACAAACCTGCAGACCCTCTTTCCTTACACACCTGCAGAACCCTTTCCCTTACACACCTGCAGAACCCTTTCTATTCCACACCCTTTCATATACGTTTAAAAGCTTCAAGTGGTCGTAGTGTTGACATCTAAATCAGTTCCAGAGAGGGAGGAAGAGTTGTCTTGAAACAGTGTTATTACTATTACTGGTTTAAGTTGGGTGGCTGGGGGATTTATGGGGCTGAGACTTCCCCCTGGTCTCAAAGCTGAGGGGTGTCAACTGTGAGGAGTGAAAGGGGAAGTTGAATTTGACTGGGTGAGATAGGGAGAAGGGGAGGGTGATGCAAGGAGGTAGAGAGTTGATAAATGAAGGAGAACGCGTGAGATAGGGAGAGAGCATGAGGAAGAGGGTGAGGTAGGAAAGAGAGGGGATGCGGTAGGGGGAGAGGGTGAGGAAAGGTGAGGGGAGAGGGAGAAGAGGAAGATAATGAGGCCTAACATCATTAAGGTAATAACCTGAGGGTACTGCTGTCTGTTGCCCACCCTCACTGCTGCCCCACCCTCACTGTTGCCCACCTTCACTGTTGCCCACCTTTACTGCTTCTCGCCCTCACGCCCACCCTCACTGCTGCCCACCCTCATTGCTGCCCACCCTCACTGCTGCCCACCCTCATTGCTGCCCACTAAACACACACACACATACACACACACGCTACTCTAATCACATGTATCACATACGCGTCAACGGGTCACACCTGGCAGGTGACAGTGAGAGTGTTAACATCAGCTAGAGAGGGAGAGTGGGTGATGCTGGTTAAGACGGACATAAGAAACAAGGTAGGCTGAAAGATGAACAACCCGGAGTTAACTCTTGGGTATACACTGTTGCCATTAGTTCCGGGTCGCAACACCGGCAGCCCCCCCCCCTTCCTCGCCCCTCTTTATCATGGGCACACTTCGTTTCCCTCCCTCCTTCACTCCACCATAGGCACACGCGCGCGCGCACACATACACACACACACACACACACACACACACACACACACACACACACACACACACACACACACACACACACACACACACACACATACACACACACACACACACACACACACACACACACACACACACACACACACACACACACAACACACAACACACAACACACACACACAACACATACACACACACACACACACACACACACACACACACACACACACACACACACACACACACACACACTAGTTCGATGATTAATGGACTTTGTTTAAACTGGATGTACCAGAAGTCACATCATAGAGAGGAGCTTCATCAGTAACGTCTCTACAATGTTTACCATGACTGTGTTTACCCCAACATACAGCTTCTTAAGCATATAAACACACACACTTGTTACCCAGACTTCTGCCAACTTCACTACGTTAAGGCAGTTCTATTAACCACACAGCTTTGCCAAATAATAATAATAATATAGTAATGGTAAAAATAATATAATAATAATGGTAAAAATAGTAATACTATAATAATTGTGATAATAATAATAATAATGTTAAAAATAATAATATTGTTAAGATATAATAATGGTAAAAATTATAATAATAATTATTATTATAGTAAAATAATAATTAATAATAATAATAATAATAAGTATTGTGGTGGCCGTGGCCGTGATCTTAGGATGACTTACAAACATCTTAACACAAATAATCGTAGTAAGGAAACCGGAAACTAACTTGTCCTTCACTACAAAGATTTTCGCGAAATAATGATCCGTAATGTTCGACAATTTGGGTTAATATATTCATATATAATAGTGTGTGTAAGTGTATATGTGTGTATACACTTACTGGGTGTAAGTGTATATGTGTGTATACACTTACTGGGTGTAAGTGTATATGTGTGTATACACTTATTGGGTGTAAGTGTGTATGTGTATACACTTAGTGGGGGAAGTGTATATGTGTGTATACACATAGTGGGTGTAAGTGTATATGTGTGTATACACTTACTGGGTGTAAGTGTATATGTGTGTATACACTTACTGGGTGTAAGTATACATATAGTGGGTGTAAGTGCATGTGTGTGTATACACTTACTGGGTGTAAGTGTATGTGTGTGTATACACTTAGTGGGTGTAAGTGTATGTGTGTGTATACACTTAGTGGGTGTAAGTGTATGTGTGTGTATACACTTAGTGGGTGTAAGTGTATGTATGTGTATACACTTACTGGGTGTAAGTGTATGTGTGTGTATACACTTAGTGGGTGTAAGTGTATGTGTGTGTATACACTTACTGGGTGTAAGTGTATGTGTGTGTATACATTTAGTGGGTGTAAGTGTATGTGTGTGTATACACTTGGTGTAAATGTATGTGTGTGTGTATGTTACTGTAACCTGCCTCAGACCAGCGGTAAAGTTCTGTGTTGTGTATGATGTACCTGTCTTGTGTATTATGCACCTGCCTTGTGTATGATGTATCTGCGTTGTGTATGATGTACCTGTGTTGTGTATGATGCACCTGTGTTGTGTGTGATGTACCTGTCTTGTGCATGATGTACCTGTCTTGTGTATGATGTACCTGTCTTGTGTATGATGTACCTGTCTTGTATATGATGTACCTGTCTTGTGTATGATGTACCTGTCTTGTGTATGATGTACCTGTGTTGTGTATGATGTACTTGTGTTGTGTATGATGTATCTGTAGTGTATAATGTACCTGTCTTGTGTATGATGTACCTGTCTTGTGTATGATGTACCTGTCTTGTGTATGATGTATCTGTCTTGTGTATGATGTACCTGTGTTGTTTATGATGTACCTGTCTTGTGTATGATGTACCTGTGTTGTTTATGATGTACCTGTCTTGTGTATGATGTACCTGTCTTGTGTATGATGTACCTGTGTTGTGTATGATGTACCTGTCTTGTGTATGATGTACTTGTCTTGTGTATGACGTACCTGTGTTGTGTATGATGTATCTGTGTAGTGTATAATGTACCTGTCTTGTGTATGATGTACCTGTCTTGTGTATGATGTACCTGTCTTGTGTGTGATGTACCTGTCTTGTGTATGATGTATCTGTGTAGTGTATAATATACCTGTCTTATGTATGATGTACCTGTCTTGTGTATGATGTACCTGTCTTGTGTATGATGTACCTGTCTTGTGTATGATGTACCTGTGTAGTGTATAATGTACCTGTCTTGTGTATGATGTACCTGTGTTGTGTATGATGTATTTGTGTTGTGTATGATGTACCTGTCTTGTGTATGATGTACCTGTCTTGTGTATGATGTACCTGTCTTGTGTATGATGTACCTGTCTTGTGTATGATGTACCTGTATTGTGTATGATGTAATTGTGTTGTGAATGATGTACCTGTCTTGTGTATGATGTACCTGTGTAGTGTATAATGTACCTGTCTTGTGTATGATGTACCTGTATTGTGTATGATGTACTTGTGTTGTGTATGATGTACCTGTCTTGTGTATGATGTACCTGTCTTGTGTATGATGTACCTGTCTTGTGTATGATGTACTTGTGTTGTTTATGATGTACCTGTCTTGTGTATGATGTACCTGTGTAGTGTATAATGTACCTGTCTTGTGTATGATGTACCTGTATTGTGTATGATGTACTTGTGTTGTGTATGATGTACCTGTCTTGTGTATAATGTACCTGTCTTGTGTATGATGTACCTGTCTTGTGTATGATGTACCTGTCTTGTGTATGGTGTACCTGTCTTGTGTATGATGTACCTGTGTTGTGTATGATGTACCTGTGTTGTGTATGATGTACCTGTGTTGTGTATGTTGTACCTGTGTTGTGTATGATGTACTTGTGTAGTGTATGATGTACCTGTCTTGTGTATGATGTACCTGCGTTGTGTATGATGTATCTGTGTAGTGTATAATGTACCTGTGTTGTGTATGATGTACCTGTGTTGTGTATGATGTACCTGTCTTGTGTATGATGTACCTGTCTTGTGTATGATGTACCTGTCTTGTGTATGATGTACCTGTCTTGTGTGTGATGTACGTGTCTTGTGTATGATGTACCTGTGTAGTGTATAATGTACCTGTCTTGTGTGTGATGTACCTGTCTTGTGTATGATGTACCTGTCTTGTGTATGATGTACCTGTCTTGTAATATAAACACAAATGCAGTATAATGTGATCCTTTATTGACTACGTTTCACCCACGCAGTGGGCTTTTTCAAGTCACAAACAGATCTACCTGGGGTTGGAAGGTACGCGAGTATTTATAGTTCAGAACGTTGAGGTCAGGTGAAGATTGCTGCATCAGATGATGTACCGGGTGTGGTTATAGAGTCTTGGGTAGCTAGGCGGGGATATTGGACAAGTTGTGAGTAGACCTTCTGCAGTGTTCTATGTTCTTATGTGGGATAGCGATGAAGAAGTTTCTTGGCGAGTGGTTCAGCTATGTTATAGAAGCCATTGTTCTGGTTGAAATTGTTGGTTATAGAGATAAACGATGATTCCAGGATTCTTCTGTATTGAGTGTTGTCTTCTGTGGCTATAAGTCTTGAGTTTCTGTAGTTAATTAAATGGTTGTGTGAATTGCGATGTTGTACACAGGCATTCCTTGTATCGTCAGTCCTGCTTGCATATTGGTGTTCTGAAATACGTGTTTGGAGGTCTCTTGATGTTTCGCCCACGTATAATTTGTTGCAGTCATTACAAGGGATTATGTATACCCCTGCAGAGGATGGAGGCTTGTCCTGTCTACTACTGGTGATGTCCTTGATGGTCGTGGTTGTGGAGGTAGATACTTGGAATGATGTTTTGGCAAAGATGTTGGAAACATGTTTGGCAATGGAGTTGGTGGGAAGGACTATGTATCTCTTCTCGGCAGTGTCTTCTCTGGGTGTGTTGAAGATGTTTAATGCTCGCCGTCTGCAGTCTCTGATGAAGTGACGAGGATAGTGGAGTTTGGAAAATACTTGTTCAATTATAGTGCATTCTTCCTCAAGGAACTCGTTGCTGCAGATTCTGAGTGCACGCAGGAAGAAGCCTATAATTACACCACGTTTGGTTTTGGTGTCGTGGTGAGAGTAGAAGTGGAGAAGATCGTTTTGGTTGGTGGGTTTTCGATAGACTTTAAAACGAAGTTCGTGGTCAGCTTTGCAGAGTAGAACATCAAGGAAAGGAAGAGTGTTGTCGACTTCTTCTTCAAGTGTGAATTGGATTGAAGGCTCGACCTGGTTGAGCTTGTCTTGGAGAGCTTGAACGTTGAAGCGTTTAGGAGTTATGAGGAGAATGTCGTCAACATAACGGAGCCAGGTGACAGACGAAGGAATAATGGTGGAGAAACGTTCGGCTTCTAGATGTTCCATGTATAGGTTCGCCAGGACTGCACTGAGTGGCGAACCCATGGGTAGTCCAAAAGTCTGCTGAAAGAGGTGATTTTCGAAAGAGAAACACGTAAAGCCAACACATAGTTCAACAAGGTCGATGAAATCGCTGGCTGGAATGGGAAGATCATGTGAATCGTCAATTTTCCTGCGCAAGAGATCGATGGCTTGTTTAGTAGGTACTTTAGTGAATAGGGAAGTCACGTCAAGGCTGGAAAGTTTCTTGTTCCTGATGTTGATGTTGCGAATGCGATTGAGAAGATCACCTGAGTGTTTGAGATGTGCTGGACTGATAGTGCCCAAGAGTTTAGAGAGGTGTTTGGCGAGAATTCCTGAGAGCTGGTGGGGAGCACTGCCTATTCCCGAGGATATGGGCCTCAGTGGGATACCAGGCTTGTGAGTCTTTGGCAGGCCGTACATTCTGGCAGGTCTGGGGTTGCTGGGCATGGTGTGCAGAAGTTTCTTCCCTTGTTCTGAGCCCCTCAGAATGCGGCGAGTCCTTTGAAGAAAAGTTTTAGTAAGGTTGTCCACTTGGTTAGTTGTGAGAGGTTTGTAGGTATCTGGGTCATTAAGTAGATTGAGCATTTTGTTCCTGTAATCGTCAGTGTTCATGATAACAACACCACCTCCTTTATCAGCGGTGGTGACCCTGATGGTCGTGTCTTCTGCTAAACCTTTGAGTGCATTGATGTAACGTCGAGGTATGACTGGGGAGCTGCGTGTTGAGATGGCTGCTGAGATGATGCCTTGAAGATAGCCTTTTTGGAAGTCGGAGTCATTGTGTCTGTAGTTTTTGGCGATGAAATTGAGGTCTTGTTTTGGTTTCGTAATTCCTGTTGCGAATTTGAGGCCTAAGCTGAGGGCTTCAGTTTCTGTGGTTGACAGTGGACGAGATGAAAGATTTTGAATAATTTCAGGTCTTCCTAAACTTTTCCAATTACTATTATCGCAGAGTGTTTGTAGTTTCCTAGTAAGTCTGATCTTCTGTTGAACATTCGCTGTGGTAACTCTGCTGCGAATGATTTCGGCGGTGCGTCTGTTCATGTTGCCCCGGAGTGTTGTGCCTAGTGTTCTGGCTTGGAGAAAAGCTTCCTTTGTAGCATTGTTTAAGTCATCTGCACACTCTTCAAGGTAGGTCCGAGCTGTAGCGGAGAAAGGTGGTTTGATGTTGGCAATTTGAGGAGGAGTAGATCTTGGTAAGACCATTTCTTGGATGCAATCACGAAGAAAATTGTGTCTGTTGCGAAGTGAGTAAGCTTTTAGAAGAAGGTCCAGGTATTCTCTGTGTGAAGGATCCATTTCTACTGCAGTGTTTGACACGATGGAAATAAATGGTATAAAATACCGACACAATGGAAATATAAACACAAATGCAGTATAATGTGATCCTTTATTGACAACGTTTCACCCACGCAGTGGGCTTTTTCAAGTCACACACGGATCTACCTGGGGTTGGAAGGTACGGGAGTATTTATAGTTCAGAACGTTGAGGTCAGGTGAAGATTGCTGCATCAGATGATCTACCGGGTGGGGTTATAGAGTCTTGGGTAGCTAGGAAAGGGGATATTGGACAAGTTGTGAGTAGACCTTCTGCAGTGTTCTATGTTCTTATGTGGAATAGCGATGAAGAAGTTTCGTGGCGAGTGTTTCAGCTATGTTATAGAAGCCATTGTTCTGGTTGAAATTGTTGGTTATAGAGATGATTCCAGGATTCTTCGGTATTGAGTGTTGTCTTCTATGGCGATAGTCTTGAGTTTCTGTAGTTTATCAAGTGGTTGCGTGAATTCTTGCGTATTGGTGTTCTGAAATACGTGTTTGGAGTCCCTTGATTCACGTGAAATTATTCAAAATCTTTCATCTCGTTGTCAACCACAGAAACTGAAGCCCTCAGCTTAGGCCTCAAATTCGCAACAGGAATTACGAAACCAAAACAAGACCTCAATTTCACCGCCAAAAACTACAGACACAATGACTCCGACTTCCAAAAAGGCTATCTTCAAGGCATCATCTCAGCAGCCATCTCAACACGCAGCTCCCCAGTCATACCTCGACGTTACATCAATGCACTCAAAGGTTTAGCAGAAGACACGACCATCAGGGTCACCACCGCTGATAAAGGAGGTGGTGTTGTTATCATGAACACTGACGATTACAGGAACAAAATGCTTAATCTACTTAATGACCCAGATACCTACAAACCTCTCACAACTAACCAAGTGGACAACCTCACTAAAACTTTTCTTCAAAGGACTCGCCGCATTCTGAGGGGCTCAGAACAAGGGAAGAAACTTCTGCACACCATGCCCAGCAACCCCAGACCTGCCAGAATGTACGGCCTGCCAAAGACTCACAAGCCTGGTATCCCACTGAGGCCCATATCCTCGGGAATAGGCAGTGCTCCCCACCAGCTCTCAGGAATTCTCGCCAAACACCTCTCTAAACTCTTGGGCACTATCAGTCCAGCACATCTCAAACACTCAGGTGATCTTCTCAATCGCATTCGCAACATCAACATCAGGAACAAGAAACTTTCCAGCCTTGACGTGACTTCCCTATTCACTAAAGTACCTACTAAACAAGCCATCGATCTCTTGCGCAGGAAAATTGACGATTCACATGATCTTCCCATTCCAGCCAGCGATTTCATCGACCTTGTTGAACTATGTGTTGGCTTTACGTGTTTCTCTTTCGAAAATCACCTCTTTCAGCAGACTTTTGGACTACCCATGGGTTCGCCACTCAGTGCAGTCCTGGCGAACCTATACATGGAACATCTAGAAGCCGAACGTTTCTCCACCATTATTCCTTCGTCTGTCACCTGGCTCCGTTATGTTGACGACATTCTCCTCATAACTCCTAAACGCTTCAACGTTCAAGCTCTCCAAGACAAGCTCAACCAGGTCGAGCCTTCAATCCAATTCACACTTGAAGAAGAAGTCGACAACACTCTTCCTTTCCTTGATGTTCTACTCTGCAAAGCTGACCACGAACTTCGTTTTAAAGTCTATCGAAAACCCACCAACCAAAACGATCTTCTCCACTTCTACTCTCACCACGACACCAAAACCAAACGTGGTGTAATTATAGGCTTCTTCCTGCGTGCACTCAGAATCTGCAGCAACGAGTTCCTTGAGGAAGAATGCACTATAATTGAACAAGTATTTTCCAAACTCCACTATCCTCGTCACTTCATCAGAGACTGCAGACGGCGAGCATTAAACATCTTCAACACACCCAGAGAAGACACTGCCGAGAAGAGATACATAGTCCTTCCCACCAACTCCATTGCCAAACATGTTTCCAACATCTTTGCCAAAACATCATTCCAAGTATCTACCTCCACAACCACGACCATCAAGGACATCACCAGTAGTAGACAGGACAAGCCTCCATCCTCTGCAGGGGTATACATAATCCCTTGTAATGACTGCAACAAATTATACGTGGGCGAAACATCAAGAGACCTCCAAACACGTATTTCAGAACACCAATATGCAAGCAGGACTGACGATACAAGGAATGCCTGTGTACAACATCGCAATTCACACAACCATTTAATTAACTACAGAAACTCAAGACTTATAGCCACAGAAGACAACACTCAATACAGAAGAATCCTGGAATCATCGTTTATCTCTATAACCAACAATTTCAACCAGAACAATGGCTTCTATAACATAGCTGAACCACTCGCCAAGAAACTTCTTCATCGCTATCCCACATAAGAACATAGAACACTGCAGAAGGTCTACTCACAACTTGTCCAATATCCCCGCCTAGCTACCCAAGACTCTATAACCCCACCCGGTAGATCATCTGATGCAGCAATCTTCACCTGACCTCAACGTTCTGAACTATAAATACTCCCGTACCTTCCAACCCCAGGTAGATCCGTGTGTGACTTGAAAAAGCCCACTGCGTGGGTGAAACGTTGTCAATAAAGGATCACATTATACTGCATTTGTGTTTATATTTCCATTGTGTCGGTATTTTATACCATTTATTTCCATCGTGTCAAACACTGCAGTAGAAATGGATCCTTCACACAGAGAATACCTGGACCTTCTTCTAAAAGCTTACTCACTTCGCAACAGACACAATTTTCTTCGTGAATGCATCGAAGAAATGGTCTTACCAAGATCTACTCCTCCTCAAATTGCCAACATCAAACCACCTTTCTCCGCTACAGCTCGGACCTACCTTGAAGAGTGTGCAGATGACTTAAACAATGCTACAAAGGAAGCTTTTCTCCAAGCCAGAACACTAGGCACAACACTCCGGGGCAACATGAACAGACGCACCGCCGAAATCATTCGCAGCAGAGTTACCACAGCGAATGTTCAACAGAAGATCAGACTTACTAGGAAACTACAAACACTCTGCGATAATAGTAATTGGAAAAGTTTAGGAAGACCTGAAATTATTCAAAATCTTTCATCTCGTCCACTGTCAACCACAGAAACTGAAGCCCTCAGCTTAGGCCTCAAATTCGCAACAGGAATTGCGAAACCAAAACAAGACCTCAATTTCACCGCCAAAAACTACAGACACAATGACTCCGACTTCCAAAAAGGCTATCTTCAAGGCATCATCTCAGCAGCCATCTCAACACGCAGCTCCCCAGTCATACCTCGACGTTACATCAATGCACTCAAAGGTTTAGCAGAAGACACGACCATCAGGGTCACCACCGCTGATAAAGGAGGTGGTGTTGTTATCATGAACACTGACGATTACAGGAACAAAATGCTTAATCTACTTAATGACCCAGATACCTACAAACCTCTCACAACTAACCAAGTGGACAACCTCACTAAAACTTTTCTTCAAAGGACTCGCCGCATTCTGAGGGGCTCAGAACAAGGGAAGAAACTTCTGCACACCATGCCCAGCAACCCCAGACCTGCCAGAATGTACGGCCTGCCAAAGACTCACAAGCCTGGTATCCCACTGAGGCCCATATCCTCGGGAATAGGCAGTGCTCCCCACCAGCTCTCAGGAATTCTCGCCAAACACCTCTCTAAACTCTTGGGCACTATCAGTCCAGCACATCTCAAACACTCAGGTGATCTTCTCAATCGCATTCGCAACATCAACATCAGGAACAAGAAACTTTCCAGCCTTGACGTGACTTCCCTATTCACTAAAGTACCTACTAAACAAGCCATCGATCTCTTGCGCAGGAAAATTGACGATTCACATGATCTTCCCATTCCAGCCAGCGATTTCATCGACCTTGTTGAACTATGTGTTGGCTTTACGTGTTTCTCTTTCGAAAATCACCTCTTTCAGCAGACTTTTGGACTACCCATGGGTTCGCCACTCAGTGCAGTCCTGGCGAACCTATACATGGAACATCTAGAAGCCGAACGTTTCTCCACCATTATTCCTTCGTCTGTCACCTGGCTCCGTTATGTTGACGACATTCTCCTCATAACTCCTAAACGCTTCAACGTTCAAGCTCTCCAAGACAAGCTCAACCAGGTCGAGCCTTCAATCCAATTCACACTTGAAGAAGAAGTCGACAACACTCTTCCTTTTCTTGATGTTCTACTCTGCAAAGCTGACCACGAACTTCGTTTTAAAGTCTATCGAAAACCCACCAACCAAAACGATCTTCTCCACTTCTACTCTCACCACGACACCAAAACCAAACGTGGTGTAATTATAGGCTTCTTCCTGCGTGCACTCAGAATCTGCAGCAACGAGTTCCTTGAGGAAGAATGCACTATAATTGAACAAGTATTTTCCAAACTCCACTATCCTCGTCACTTCATCAGAGACTGCAGACGGCGAGCATTAAACATCTTCAACACACCCAGAGAAGACACTGCCGAGAAGAGATACATAGTCCTTCCCACCAACTCCATTGCCAAACATGTTTCCAACATCTTTGCCAAAACATCATTCCAAGTATCTACCTCCACAACCACGACCATCAAGGACATCACCAGTAGTAGACAGGACAAGCCTCCATCCTCTGCAGGGGTATACATAATCCCTTGTAATGACTGCAACAAATTATACGTGGGCGAAACATCAAGAGACCTCCAAACACGTATTTCAGAACACCAATATGCAAGCAGGACTGACGATACAAGGAATGCCTGTGTACAACATCGCAATTCACACAACCATTTAATTAACTACAGAAACTCAAGACTTATAGCCACAGAAGACAACACTCAATACAGAAGAATCCTGGAATCATCGTTTATCTCTATAACCAACAATTTCAACCAGAACAATGGCTTCTATAACATAGCTGAACCACTCGCCAAGAAACTTCTTCATCGCTATCCCACATAAGAACATAGAACACTGCAGAAGGTCTACTCACAACTTGTCCAATATCCCCGCCTAGCTACCCAAGACTCTACAACCCCACCCGGTAGATCATCTGATGCAGCAATCTTCACCTGACCTCAACGTTCTGAACTATAAATACTCCCGTACCTTCCAACCCCAGGTAGATCCGTGTGTGACTTGAAAAAGCCCACTGCGTGGGTGAAACGTTGTCAATAAAGGATCACATTATACTGCATTTGTGTTTATATTTCCATTCTGTATATCTTTGGTTAGGCCTCATTTAGATTATGCCGCACAGTTCTGGTCACCGTATTACAGAATGGATATAAATGCACTGGAAAACGTACAAAGAAGGATGACAAAGTTGAACCCATGTATCAGATGCTGTGCTCTTTCCTTAGTGAATGTGACCTCACCTGATTAGGTTGGGTCACTGGCTTGAGCCTGTAGGTGACTTGGACCTGCCTCGCATGGGCCAGTAGGCCTGATGCAGTGTTCCAGCTTTCTTATGTAGCAACAGTGTATAGGGTAGCAACACAGTGTAGTGTAGCAACACACTGTGTGTAGGGTAGCAACACTGTGTAGAGTAGCAACACGCAGTGTGTAGGGTAGCAATACAGTGTGGAAAGTCTGGGTGTGGATTGTGAGGGCAGGTGTTGTAGGTGGGTGAAGGCAGGTGTGGTGTGGGTAGATGGTGTCGTGTAGACTGGACACTGGTTGGGGAGGGGGGAAGGGAGTCAGGTGTTAGGGTTAGCCCTAGATCCGACAACCTGATACCCCCTACCCACACCCACACCGCTGTCTTCACCTCTCGCCCACCCACCTCCGACCAGACGGCGGGCAGGCCACCCAGCGCCCGGGGACACGGCTGGACCTGGCCTCTACCTGGGGTGCAGATGAGAAGTCAGACAGGTCGAGAGGGGAAAGGGGGGTAGTCACCTGGCGTCTTGCACTAGTGAGTACACCCTACCTCACTGGATGTACACTTTTACCCTTCCCCTATCAGCTGAGTACATCCTGTGTCACCTGTAATACTGAGTACACCTCTGATACTTGAATATAGAAGTACACGAAAGATACATTTGAGGTTGTCATGTATAAAGATTGTAATAAAGTTGGTAGAATTACCGACAATATGTAAAGTAAAAGGACACAAGTGCAACTAATGAGATATTTATTGTGGCAACGTTTCGCTCTCCAGGAACTTTATCAAGCCATTACAAACAATACATGGACACAGAGGGTATATAAAGGCTCAGAGTGAGGTGCAATACTAGTGAGGTACCATTTCGATGTTCACTAGTGGTAGTAGTAGTAGTAGTAGTAGTAGTAGTAGTGACAAAAGTAATACAATATGGTAGAGCAATTAATTCGTACATGAGTAAAAGGATATAAAAGTTATTACTTGGGTAACATAAAAATAGGTTGGACAAGCTGCCTCTTTCCACTCTATATTTGTCCAACCTATAACTTTTATATCCTTTTACTCATGTACGAATTAATTGCTCTACCATATTGTATTACTTTTGTCACTACCACTACTACCACTACTACTACTACTACTACTAATACCACTAGTGAACATCGAAATGGTACCTCACTAGCATTGCACCTCACTCTGAGCCTTTATATACCCTCTGTGTCCGCGTATTGTTTGTAATGGCTTGATAAAGTTCCTGGAGAGCGAAACGTTGCCACAATAAATGTCTCATTAGTTGCACTTGTGTCCTTTTACTTTACATGTATAAAGATGTTACGGCACCATTATTATTATTATTATTATTATTATTATTATTATTATTATTATTATTATTATTATTATTATTTATTTTTATTTATTAACACACTGGGAAGAGTTAAAGCCGTAAGGGATCAGACTGCCTGTGCAGAGTTGCAAGTGTACCTACCGGTGTAGACTGAAGGAAGAGTGACAGGCCAAGAGTCAAGATTGAAACAGAATCTGTATCAAGCCAACAACTTCAGACAGTAAGCAACAAGTAGCTAGCAGCAGACAGTGAACAATAGTAAGCCAGCATCAGTAACAGGAAGACAGTGAACAATAGTAAGCCAGCATCAGTAACAGGAAGACAGTGAACAATAGTAAGCCAGCATCAGTAACAGGAAGACAGTGAACAATAGTAAGCCAGCATCAGTAACAGGAAGACAGTGAACAACAGTAAGCCAGCATCAGTAACAGGAAGACAGTGAACAATAGTAAGCCAGCATCAGTAACAGGAAGACAGTGAACAATAGTAAGCCAGCATCAGTAACAGGAAGACAGTGAACAACAGTAAGCCAGCATCAGTAACAGGAAGACAGTGAACAATAGTAAGCCAGCATCAGTAACAGGAAGACAGTGAACAATAGTAAGCCAGCATCAGTAACAGGAAGACAGTGAACAATAGTAAGCCAGCATCAGTAACAGGAAGACAGTGAACAACAGTAAGCCAGCATCAGTAACAGGAAGACAGTGAACAACAGTAAGCCAGCATCAGTAACAGGAAGACAGTGAACAATAGTAAGCCAGCATCAGTAACAGGAAGACAGTGAACAATAGTAAGCCAGCATCAGTAACAGGAAGACAGTGAACAACAGTAAGCCAGCATCAGTAACAGGAAGACAGTGAACAATAGTAAGCCAGCATCAGTAACAGGAAGACAGTGAACAATAGTAAGCCAGCATCAGTAACAGGAAGACAGTGAACAACAGTAAGCCAGCATCAGTAACAGGAAGACAGTGAACAATAGTAAGCCAGCATCAGTAACAGGAAGACAGTGAACAACAGTAAGCCAGCATCAGTAACAGGAAGACAGTGAACAACAGTAAGCCAGCATCAGTAACAGGAAGACAGTGAACAACAGTAAGCCAGCATCAGTAACAGGAAGACAGTGAACAATAGTAAGCCAGCATCAGTAACAGGAAGACAGTGAACAATAGTAAGCCAGCATCAGTAACAGGAAGACAGTGAACAACAGTAAGCCAGCATCAGTAACAGGAAGACAGTGAACAACAGTAAGCCAGCATCAGAAAGTGAGCAACATCAGATAATGAACAACAGGCAGCGTGGAGGTCAGGCCCAGTGACCACTGGGCCGGCCTCAGGGATATCATGCCCAGTTCACTACTGCTGATATGCACCAAGCCTCCAACTTTGCATTTATCTACATTAAATTGCAACTGCATGTGAATTTTTCCAACTTGAAACCATTGCTGCGAGTCTATCTTGCTAAATATTTTTAGCACGTTATTTGCATCCCCCTTTATCAATTCCTATTTTCCATTTATACACCTCAGTCATATCCTCCCTAATTCTATGCTTTTCTAAAAATGATGTATATGCATTCTGCATCTTGTGTTCAGTTTTAGAGCAGCGATAAAGAATAGGGAGTTCAGCAGTAAACAAGAGAAACTGTTATGGTAGGTGGAGACAGTGAGACTCTCCAGCATGGTTTAGAAAGACACGTAAGCAAACACTATAACATATTTATTAGAAAACGTTTCGGTCCTTGGACCGAATAAATATGTTATAGTGTTATAGTGTTTGCTTACGTGTCTTTCTAAACCAACTTGTCGGTATTTATTACCAAGGTTTATACCACACTCTCCAGCATACGTTATTGCAAAACCTGAAACTTACAAGGGAAAGATCTCAAATCATATCCATCAGCAGAAGTGTGACCTGGGTAACGCTCGAGTGACCTGCTGGGTAACGCTCGAGTGACCTGCTGGGTAACGCTCGAGTGACCTGCTGGGTAACGCTTGAGTGACGTACTTAGCAAGGCTCGGGTGAGCATGGCACGTGTGGCCCCACTGTACCCATACAAGCCATCAGTAGCAGGAGACGTAACCCCACCTTCACCTGCACAGATGTTCACCGCTCATCCTGTGCTCGCACTCCAAACTTCTCCAGCGGAAAGTTAAATGTATATCGAAGACCAAACTCACTTCTCCATCCAGGGATCACTTGTGTCTCATCCAGGGACCACTTGTGTCCCATCCAGGGATCACTTGTGTCTCATCCAGGGACCACTTGTGTCCCATCCAGGGATCACTTGTGTCTCATCCAGGGACCACTTGTGTCCCATCCAGGGATCACTTGTGTCTCATCCAGGGATCACTTGTGTCTCATCCAGGGACCACTTGTGTCCCATCCAGGGACCACTTGTGTCCCATCCAGGGACCACTTGTGTCCCATCCAGGGATCACTTGTGTCTCATCCAGGGACCACTTGTGTCCCATCCAGGGACCACTTGTGTCCCATCCAGGGACCACTTGTGTCCCATCCAGGGACCACTTGTGTCCCATCCAGGGATCACTTGTGTCCCATCCAGGGATCACTTGTGTCCCATCCAGGGACCACTTGTGTCCCATCCAGCGACCACTTGTGTCCCATCCAGGGACCACTTGTGTCCCATCCAGGGACCACTTGTGTCCCATCCAGGCAAAACGAGTAAGGAAATCACTTAGTCATTTCTCTTGAAGTCGAATTAATAAGGATTGAACTTTTAGAACTTCTGCAGTATATTCCTAAAAAAAGAATAGAGGAGCACTACAGTAGGCCTAATTGTCGATGCTAGACAGTTCCTACCAAACGCACCAGATCCACTCATGTGCCTGTCTAGCCTATTTTTAAGACTACCAGATTTTATTAACAAGGATTTTATTAACGATGATCATACTTATGATTACAAAGGGATTTGCGTGTATTATTTTTTTGTTAATAATGTACAACGTGTTCAGAGTATATATATTCCCCAGAGAGAAATTGGGTCAAATAATAACGATCCCAAATGGGTTAACTGGAGGCTAAAGCATCTATTATGGAAGAAAAGAGGAATTTATAGGCGCATCAAAAGAGCAGAGGTTAACTTTATTGACCAATATGTTCAGTTTGAAAGAGAAGTAAAAAAAGGGGATTAGAAAGGCTAAACGTAACTGAAATTCGAGTTCTTTCAGGTGTATAGGACGAAGGTGAGGGAAAACGTAGAGCCTCTGAACACTGGGAATGGACAGATGACGGATAACGAACTGGAAATGTGTTCTCTATTTAATGATATTTTTTGTCAGTATTTGCACAACATAAGAATAGAGTAACACTGCAGAAGGCCTACTGGCCCATACCTGGAGGTTATTCCGGGGATCAACGCCCCCGCGGCCCGGTCCATGACCAGGCCTCCCGATGGATCAGGGCCTGATCAACTAGGCTGTTACTGCTGGCCGCACGCAGTCCGACGTACGAGCCACAGCCCGGCTGATCCGGCACTGACTTTAGGTATCTGTCCAGCTCTCTCTTGAAGGCAGCCAGGGGTTTATTGGTAATTCCCCTAATGCTTGATGGGAGGCTGTTGAACAGTTTTGGGCCCCGGACACTTATGGTGTTTTCTCTTAGTGTACCAATGGCGCCCCTACTTTTTATTGTCGGCATTTTGCATCGCCTGCCCAGTCTTTTACTTTCGTAGGGAGTGATTTCTGTGTGCAGATTTGGGACCATTCTTTCCAAGATTTTCCAAGTGTAGATTATGATATATCTCTCCCTCCTGCGTTCCAACGAGTACAAGTCAAGTGCTTCCAAGCGTTCCCAGTAGTTAAGGTGCTTGACAGAACTTATACGTGCAGTAAAGGATCTCTGTACAATCTCTAGATCTGCGATTTCACCTGCTTTGTATGGAGATGTTAATGTACAGCAGTATTCCAGCCTAGAGAGAACAAGTGATTTGAAAAGGATCATCATGGGCTTGGCATCTCTCATTTTGAAAGTTCTCATTATCCATCCTATCATTTTCTTTGCACGTGCGATCGTGGCACTGTTGTGATCCTTGAAAGTGAGATCCTCAGACATTACTACTCCCAGGTCCCTTACATTATTTTTCCGCTCTATTGTATGGCCGGAGTCAGTAGTATACTCTGTTCTAGTTATTATCTCCTCCAGTTTTCCATAACGGAGTAGTTGGAATTTGTCCTCATTGAACATCATATTGTTTACCGTTGCCCACTGGAAAACTTTGTTTATATCTTCTTGGAGGTTAACCGCGTCCTCAGCAGATGACAGCCTCATGCAGATCCTAGTATCATCCGCAAAGGATGATACGGTGCTGTGGTGTATATCTCTGTTTATGTCTGATATGAGGATAAGGAATAAGATGGGGGCGAGTACTGTGCCATACTGGCCCATATAAGGCAGGTCGTTATCAAAACCACCACTACCCAAATCTACCCAAGAATTTACTTCCGTACCCACGACACCAATCAAACCCAGCCCCTCCCACTCATATATTTATCCAGTCTCATTTTAAAGCCACCCAGGGTCTTAGCCTTTATTACCCTACTCCGAAGATTGTTCCACGCATCCACAACTATGTTCGAAAACCAATACTTAACAATATCCTTTCTAAATCTAAATTTATCCAACTTAAATCAGTTATTTCTGGTTCTTACCTGGTTCGACATCCTCAGTACTTTATTAATATCACCTTTGTTTATGCCCATCATAGACAAAGGTGATATTACTTATACACTTCGATATCTTCCCTCATTCTACGTCTCTTTAGAGAGTGAAGATTCAAGGTTCTAAGTCTGTCTTCATACGGGAGATTCCTTATACAGTGAATCATTTTAATCATTCTTCTCCGTATGTTCTCCAATGATTCTATATCCATCCTGTAGTAAGGAGACCAAAACTGAGCGACATAGTCTAACTGAGGCTTCACTAGTGATGTATAGAGCTGTAAAATAACTTTTGGACTTATGTTGCTTATATTTCTTGAAATCAATCCTAGTAATCTGTTGGCCTTGTTGCGCACACATAGACACTGTTGTTTTGGCTTTAGATTTCTGCTTACCATGACTCCCAAGTCTTCACATTCTGTATGATCAAGCTCTACTTCATCTAGTTTACAACTTCGAGGATTATTTTCATTACCTTGGACTAGGACTTTACACTTGTCCACATAGAACTTCATCTGCCACTTTTCAGACCAAGACATTAATTTGTCCAAATCCTCAAGCCAGAGGGTCAGCTGGCTCAGTGGCTTACTCCCTGGCCTGGAGTTTTGCGACTCACTTGCCGCGAGTTCAATCCTAACCCGTACCGTGGTTTGAGTTGTGAACTGTGCTGCCAGCCATCTGGGTCACTGTATACACTGAGAACCCCTGGGTAACACCAGGTCCAGCCTCCATCAGCAGGTGTTGTGGTCTCAAGTGTGAAGGCGGCGGCGGCGTTATTGCTGTGATGGGGGCGGGAAGGGCCCCTGGTTGTGGGCAGTTATGGGGCTCGGGGTTGGGAGGAGTGTGGGCAGACGTGCATGGCAGAGAGCTCATGGCGCTTCCTGGCGTGGAGGGTCAAACTCTAGCTGCTGTACATACTAATGATGGAACCCTGACTGATGTGTCAGCTCCTGCTGGCTTCCTCTTGGTTTATATGGTGGTGCCAAGAGTTTTGCTAACCCTGAGGATTAAATGTTCATCTATTAACACTGAACAAAAGATGCAAGTTCAGAAACCACTTGTGCTTCAGTGCTGAACTCTGCAGTCAAGACACCACACTACAGACATGAAATCATTCACTGTGTTGTCCAGACCCAATACCAGTGAGCTGGCAACAGCGGAGTCTCTACAAGCCTTCATGTCGGTAGTGTGGGTTTGACTGCAGAGTTCAGCATCTTTTGTTCAGTCTGAATAGATGAACATTTAAGAACATAAGACAGAAGGAACACTGAAGCAGGCCTAGTGGCCCACATCCCCAGGTACAGTTAGACTAATAGCGTAGTTACGTAGTTAGTTCAGCTGTACCTGGGATACCATAACCAGCCGCTGGGATACCATGATCAGCCGCTGGGATACCACCGTCAGCCACTGGGATACCGTGATTAACCTGTGAGATCAGCTACTCAAGTACCGCCATCAGCCAGTCAGAGCGTACCATGAGAACACACACGTGATGTGTGTACATACACCATTGTGCAACTCGCCACGTCTACTGTCATGTTAGTATTGTGAGTGTGACTTGTTTAGGGCCTCCAATGACTTATCTAGTAGTAACTCTGGCTGCAGTAGTAGTAGTAATAATAATAGTAACAGTAGTAGTAATAATAGTAGTGGTAGTAATAGTAGTAGTTGTAGTACTAGCAGTAGTAACAGTGTGAATTGTACATTAGGGTTCTTGTATTTTCACAATAAAGGTCCCCAAATGTTGTACAAGTATTTCATTCTTCAACTTCTCGGTTTTCTAAAGTATTTACATGAGGGCAGTAACTGTTGTTGAGAACACTGGTATCGGGAGAGTGAAGCAGTGTAGCACAATGTGTGTGTGCTGAGGCACTATATTGGGACTGGTCAAACACCTCAGCGTGTGTCCCACCATAAAACTCCTCCAGCAAGCACCAACTCGGGCAATAAAGTCCACGAGCAACTAGTCTGCATGCAGGCAAGACCAGCTGCTCTGCAAATAGTTAAGAACCAGCAATGCTCAGAGACCTGTTTGGTAATGACCACCATAATTCACCAATACCTTGGCCTCTCTCTTTACTTAACTTGATGATATTACTGCCACAATAACTCGGCGTTGCTCGGACATACTTTGTTTATCTTAAAATTAGATTTTGTCGCCGAAGTTACTAGTTTATTGTGCATCCCATATCCTTCTTGTGGAAGGTAGTGCAAGAGTGTATGGATACACAAAAGGCCTAGGAAGTAGCCCCCCAAAATGGTTAACACAGGTACATCTGGATTTATATCTACAATTTGTCTTATCTATTCCAAAGTAAACTTGGGATGTTTACTTAATATCTCTGATATCTTATTTTCATTAACAAGGAATTTTCATATATCACGTATGTTTTTATACTGTGTATCTCTATATTCGTCAATACTCTGGCAGTCAAGAAGATACTGTTCAAGATAGTGACCAAAAGGCTCAGGAACACCGATACAGAAATGTCAGTGTTAACGTTCATGTATTTTCCTTATTAACTGGAGTTTGTTAACAGGTTTATGAATGCTTCTTGAATACCATTGATTTTAAACAAATTTATAGGTTAAGTAAAAGAACACAAGTGTAACTGACGCGACATTTTATTGTGGCAACGTTTCGTTCTCCAGGAGTTTTGTCAAGCAATTGTTTGTGTCCTTTTACTTAACATATTGTCGGTAATTCTACCAACAATAATACGCTAAATTTATCGGATAAATACCTTACCTGAGATCACTTCAAAGTGTACCCTTATCTAGGGTATACTACCATACCTCTTAAGATGTGACCCACATCGCTCAGGTTCCTTGGTACAGTCTGCAGTCTTCACTGGCGTCAAAGAGAATATAATTCAATATTCTTTTCTACATTTAGACCCATCATTTTATTGCTGGAAATAAAAACTTAGTATGTCAGGTGAGGAGGTGAAGCAACAGTGACACAGGACAGGGATCTTTATAGGATACTTGTGTATAAAGTAGTATGCCAACATATGTATGTATCACCATGGATCTGGCAAATTTATTTGTACCTGCCTATCTGGGCGTGGCTGTGCTGGATATGGTGATAGCGATGTTGACTGCAGTAATGGTGGTGATAATGGTGGCAGTGATGATGATGGGGGTATGGGATTGTCGCTGTTGTTGATTCTCAGGTATCGGGGGAGGGGGGTGATGCCTGTATATCTGTCACTACACTGTACAGCAGTAAGCATCGACTCTTGCATCTTGTGTGGTGGTGAGGAGAGCACCTCTAGGCGGCCACGTCAACGGTTATATGAGCTTGGAAAACCGCAGGACCCACACCACCGTAGAAAATGTGTGCGTGCAGTCAGGCCCACGCCGCAGCAAGGTACGGTAGCTGCGGTAGGCTGCTGGCTACCACAGTACTCATCACTCACACTAGGTAGCACCCTCGGAGGGTCGTATCCTGTGGTTGTGATGGTGGGGCTGCTGCCTTGGGGCTGCTGCCTCTCAACTCAGACAAGCTCCAGGTCGCCAACACCACCAGCACTCTCCAACACCACTCCTCAATTCTCCAACACTACTACCAGCATTGTCCAAGTCTTTAGCATCACCAACTGTCTTCAGCCAGTCAGGGAGAAGGTTGGTAGACACCCACCACCCAGGAACTACTACCCACCTCCCAGGAAAGTACTACCCACCCCAGGGAACTACTACCCACCTCCCTGAGACGTAAGGAATAGGTTGGTAGACGCAACCACCCAGGTAGGTCTCACCCTCCTGTCATGTAAAGGAGAAACGGAAGCCTTTAAAAAAATTTCCACCTACCTGGAGGGTAAAGAAAAGAATAAACTTACTTCAGGGAAAACTTAAGGTTCTTCCCAGAGCCGTTTGAATATTTTCTTCTACCACCTCCTTTATTCTATATTCTATGTAGACTTTATTTAAAGACAAAATACATTGACAAAAATACAATAGGGAGTAGAACAGCATAGATATCATCTCAGAGCCTACATCTCGAATACTTCGTCCAGCTCCCCGACGGTGGGCCGCGTGACCAGAATGTTGCAGGCATTTACCCTCTGGATCGCAACAGTGAGTCTCTGAAAGAGAAAGCTGGCCGCTCTGTGATCATTGGTTTCTGTGATGAGCTTTTCACCCAGCTCTTTGAGGAACTTTAGAGAACACTTGCCCCATGCTCCAAGGGTCTCCGATCCTACTGGGATGAAGTTATAGCAAGGGGGAAGGTCTTCATATTTGCCGGTCTTCTGGGTCTCTCTGTAGCTGGCAGCTCCACCCCCTTCAGCTTCAGAGTATGGCAAGTAGGTATCCGCCAATGTGGCTGCACAGGCATGTATGTGTATATATATTTTATATATATATATATATATATATATATATATATATATATATATATATATATATATATATGTATGTATGTATGTATGTATGTATGTATGTGTGTGTGTGTGTGTGTATGATTATTTTCTTAAAAGTTTTCCTTCAGTATGATTAGCATGTAAATCTCTTAGACTGGGGTCAGTGTTGGGGGTCGTCCCAGCGTCTCTTATTGTTGTTTTGTGGCTGGTAGAGAAGTGTTTAGTGTGACGCGATGTGACGTAAGGCAACTTTTATTAGTTGTTTGTTAATGGTCATGTTGAAGTTTGATGGCATGTTGCCTCGGATCACCTGTCTGATGAGAGGGAGAGGAGAGAGGGATGGAGGGAGGGAGACCAGGCCATAGAGCAAGATATGTTTTGGGCGAAACAAAGGAGTATATAGTTAGGGTGTGTATCAAGTGTAGCCAGGTGGGTGTTGGACAGGTGTGAGGGTAGCCAGGTGGGTGTTGGACAGGTATGAGGGTAGCCAGGTGGGTGTTAGACAGGTGTGAGGGTAGCCAGGTGGGTTTAAGACAGGTGTGAGGGTAGCCAGGTGGGTGTTAGATGGGTGTGAGGGTAGCCAGGTGGGTTTAAGACAGGTGTGAGGGTAGCCAGGTGGGTGTTAGATGGGTGTGAGGGTAGCCAGGTGGGTTTAAGACAGGTGTGAGGGTTGCCAGGTGGGTTTAAGACATGTGTGAGGGTAGCCAGGTGGGTTTAAGACAGGTGTGAGGGTAGCCAGGTGGGTTTAAGACAGGTGTGAGGGTAGCCAGGTGGGTGTTAGATGGGTGTGAGGGTAGCCAGGTGGGTTTAAGACAGGTGTGAGGGTAGCCAGGTGGGTTTAAGACAGGTGTGAGGGTAGCCAGGTGGGTTTAAGACAGGTGTGAGGGTAGCCAGGTGGGTGTTAGACAGGTGTGAGGGTAGCCAGGTGGGTTTAAGACAGGTGTGAGGGTAGCCAGGTGGGTTTAAGACAGGTGTGAGGGTAGCCAGGTGGGTGTTAGACAGGTGTGAGGGTAGCCAGGTGGGTTTAAGACAGGTGTGAGGGTAGCCAGGTGGGTTTAAGACAGGTGTGAAGGTAGCCAGGTGGGTGTTAGATGGGTGTGAGGGTAGCCAGGTGGGTTTAAGACAGGTGTGAGGGTAGCCAGGTGGGTTTAAGACAGGTGTGAGGGTAGCCAGGTGGGTTTAAGACAGGTGTGAGGGTAGCCAGGTGGGTGTTAGACAGGTGTGAGGGTAGCCAGGTGGGTTTAAGACAGGTGTGAGGGTAGCCAGGTGGGTTTAAGACAGGTGTGAGGGTAGCCAGGTGGGTGTTAGACAGGTGTGAGGGTAGCCAGGTGGGTTTAAGACAGGTGTGAGGGTAGCCAGGTGG
>NC_091333.1:748621-761121 GCF_038502225.1 Cherax quadricarinatus
AGTTAGAGGGGGTCCCTGTATAAGTTAGAGGGGGTCCCTGTATAAGTTAGAGGGGGTCCCTGTATAAGTTAGAGGGGGTCCCTGTATAAGTTAGAGGGGGGTCCCTGTATAAGTTAGAGGGGGTCCCTGTATAAGTTAGAGGGGGTCCCTGTATAAGTTAGAGGAGGTCCCTGTATAAGTTAGAGGGGGTCCCTGTATAAGTTAGAGGGGGTCCCTGTATAAGTTAGAGGGGGTCCCTGTATAAGTTAGAGGGGGTCCCTGTATAAGTTAGAGGGGGTCCCTGTATAAGTTAGAGGGGGGTCCCTGTATAAGTTAGAGGGGGTCCCTGTATAAGTTAGAGGGGGTCCCTGTATAAGTTAGAGGGCCTCCTGTATAAGTTAGAGGGGGTCCCTGTATAAGTTAGAGGGGGTCCCTGTATAAGTTAGAGGGGGTCCCTGTATAAGTTAGAGGGGGTCCCTGTATAAGTTAGAGGGGGTCCCTGTATAAGTTAGAGGGGGGTCCCTGTATAAGTTAGAGGGGGTCCCTGTATAAGTTAGAGGGGGTCCCTGTATAAGTTAGAGGGGGTCCCTGTATAAGTTAGAGGGGAGGGCCTCCTGTATAAGTTAGAGGGGGTCCCTGTATAAGTTAGAGGGGGTCCCTGTATAAGTTAGAGGGGGTCCCTGTATAAGTTAGAGGGGGTCCCTGTATAAGTTAGAGGGGGTCCCTGTATAAGTTAGAGGGGGGTCCCTGTATAAATTAGAGGGGGGGGGGATTCCGGTATAAAACACCTTCACAGAACTAGCACAAATCATCAATGTATACAGTGCCAGAGTGCAGGTGCCAGTGTTTGAGGAGGTTGAAGTCACTCTAGTGAGTGCCA
This sequence comes from Cherax quadricarinatus, assembly GCF_038502225.1. Taxonomy (NCBI): domain Eukaryota; kingdom Metazoa; phylum Arthropoda; class Malacostraca; order Decapoda; family Parastacidae; genus Cherax; species Cherax quadricarinatus. The sequence continues at coordinate 749,481 of NC_091333.1, forward strand.
GAGTGCAGGTGCCAGTGTTGGAGGAGGTTGAAGTCACTCTAGTGAGTGCCAGAGTGCAGGTGACAGTACACACCAACTCATACATCAAGCACATTTCACTCTGGCAATGTCGTTGTTGCACCTCTCACTCATTATACATTGGTTACGCGTTCACACCTGCATTATTAGACTTCATGTAAATCATGAATGTAATGGAAGGCAACAGTGTTGCAGACCTGTTGATGCTGCTGCTACTGCTGCTGCTGTTGTTGATGCTGCTGCTACTGCTGCTGCTGTTGTTGATGCTGCTGCTGCTGCTGTTGTTGATGCTGTTACTGCTGCTGCTGCTGTTGTTGATGCTGCTGCTGCTGCTGCTGCTGTTGTTGATGCTGCTGCTGCTGCTGCTGCTGTTGTTGATGCTGCTGCTGCTGCTGTTGTTGATGCTGTTACTGCTGCTGATGTTGTTGATGCTGCTGCTACTGCTGTTGTTGATGCTGCTGCTGTTGTTGATGCTGCTGCTGCTGCTGTTGCTGTTGTTGATGCTGCTGCTGCTGCTGTTGATGCTGCTGCTACTGCTGCTGCTGTTGTTGATGCTGCTGCTGCTGCTGCTGCTGTTGTTGATGCTGCTGCTGCTGCTGTTGATGCTGCTGCTACTGCTGCTGCTGTTGTTGATGCTGCTGCTACTGCTGTTGTTGATGCTGCTGCTGTTGTTGATGCTGCTGCTGCTGCTGTTGTTGATGCTGTTACTGCTGCTGATGTTGATGCTGCTGCTACTGCTGTTGTTGTTGATGCTGCTGCTACTGCTGCTGTTGTTGATGCTGCTGCTGCTGCTGCTGCTGCTGTTGTTGATGCTGCTGCTGCTGCTGCTGTTGTTGATGCTGCTGCTGCTGCTGCTGTTGTTGATGCTGCTGCTGCTGCTGCTGTTGTTGATGCTGCTGCTGCTGCTGCTGTTGTTGATGCTGCTGCTGCTGCTGCTGTTGTTGATGCTGCTGCTGCTGCTGTTGTTGATGCTGCTGCTGTTGTTGATGCTGCTGCTGCTGCTGCTGTTGTTGATGCTGCTGCTGCTGCTGTTGTTGATGCTGTTACTGCTGCTGATGTTGCACCCACGGCGGCTGCTACTGCTGCTAGTGGTAGTTTTAGGGGAAAGTGCTATGATATGTAGAGGTAGATAGAGAAATTGTTAGCAATTGCTCTCAAATTACTTCAGCAAGATGAGTGCTCATCTCTCAGTCTGGCAGACCTTGTAGTGGTGTGACACCTCAGAGTTCTGGCAGACCTTGTAGTGGTGTGACACCTCAGAGTTCTGGCAGACCTTGTAATGGTGTGACACCTCAGAGTTCTGGCAGACCTTGTGGTGGTGTGACACCTCAGAGTTCTGGCAGACCTTGTAGTGGTGTGACACCTCAGAGTTCTGGCAGACCTTGTAATGGTGTGACACCTCAGAGTTCTGGCAGACCTTGTGGTGGTGTAACACCTCAGAGTTCTGGCAGACCTTGTAGTGGGGTAACACCTCATAGTTCTGGCAGACCTTGTAGTGGTGTGACACCTCAGAGTTCTGGCAGACCTTGTGGTGGTGTGACACCTCAGAGTTCTGGCAGACCTTGTAGTGGTGTGACACCTCATAGTTCTGGCAGACCTTGTGGTGGTGTGACACCTCAGAGTTCTGGCAGATCTTGTGGTGGTGTAACACCTCAGAGTTCTGGCAGACCTTGTAGTGGGGTAACACCTCATAGTTATGGCAGACCTTGTGGTGGTGTGACACCTCATAGTTCTGGCAGACCTTGTAGTGGTGTGACACCTCATAGTTCTGGCAGACCTTGTAGTGGTGTGACACCTCATAGTTCTGGCAGACCTTGTAGTGGTGTGACACCTCATAGTTCTGGCAGACCTTGTGGTGGTGTAACACCTCAGAGTTCTGGCAGACCTTGTGGTGGTGTGACACCTCAGAGTTCTGGCAGATCTTGTGGTGGTGTAACACCTCAGAGTTCTGGCAGACCTTGTAGTGGGGTAACACCTCATAGTTATGGCAGACCTTGTGGTGGTGTGACACCTCATAGTTCTGGCAGACCTTGTAGTGGTGTGACACCTCATAGTTCTGGCAGACCTTGTAGTGGTGTGACACCTCATAGTTCTGGCAGACCTTGTAGTGGTGTGACACCTCATAGTTCTGGCAGACCTTGTGGTGGTGTAACACCTCAGAGTTCTGGCAGACCTTGTGGTGGTGTGACACCTCATAGTTCTGGCAGACCTTGTAGTGGGGTAACACCTCAGAGTTCTGGCAGACCTTGTGGTGGTGTAACACCTCAGAGTTCTGGCAGACCTTGTAGTGGTGTGACACCTCAGAGTTCTGGCAGACCTTGTGGTGGTGTGACACCTCATAGTTCTGGCAGACCTTGTAGTGGTGTGACACCTCAGAGTTCTGGCAGACCTTGTAATGGTGTGACATCTTAAAGTTCTGGCAGACCTTGTGGTGGTGTAACACCTCAGAGTTCTGGCAGACCTTGTAGTGGTGTGACATCTTAAAGTTCTGGCAGACCTTGTGGTGGTGTGACACCTCATAGTTCTGGCAGACCTTGTAGTGGGGTAACACCTCAGAGTTCTGGCAGACCTTGTGGTGGTGTAACACCTCAGAGTTCTGGCAGACCTTGTGGTGGTGTGACACCTCAGAGTTCTGGCAGACCTTGTAATGGTGTGACATCTTAAAGTTCTGGCAGACCTTGTGGTGGTGTAACACCTCAGAGTTCTGGCAGACCTTGTGGTGGTGTAACACCTCAGAGTTCTGGCAGACCTTGTAGTGGTGTGACACCTCAGAGTTCTGGCAGACCTTGTGGTGGTGTGACACCTCAGAGTTCTGGCAGACCTTGTAGTGGTGTGACACCTCATAGTTCTGGCAGACCTTGTAGTGGGGTAACACCTCAGAGTTCTGGCAGACCTTGTGGTGGTGTAACACCTCAGAGTTCTGGCAGACCTTGTAGTGGTGTGACACCTCAGAGTTCTGGCAGACCTTGTAGTGGTGTGACACCTCAGAGTTCTGGCAGACCTTGTAGTGGTGTGACACCTCAGAGTTCTGGCAGACCTTGTGGTGGTGTAACACCTCAGAGTTCTGGCAGACCTTGTGGTGGTGTGACACCTCAGAGTTCTGGCAGACCTTGTAGTGGTGTAACACCTCAGAGTTCTGGCAGACCTTGTGGTGGTGTAACACCTCAGAGTTCTGGCAGACCTTGTAGTGGTGTAACACCTCATAGTTCTGGCAGACCTTGTAGTGGTGTAACACCTCAGAGTTCTGGCAGACCTTGTAGTGGTGTAACACCTCAGAGTTCTGGCAGACCTTGTAGTGGTGTAACACCTCAGAGTTCTGGCAGACCTTGTAGTGGTGTAACACCTCAGAGTTCTGGCAGACCTTGTGGTGGTGTGATATATTTTTTTTTCTCTTTCCACCTTACTGCTGAAGCTGCGTTACCATGGAAACAACTGTCTTTAAGCTTGACAAAGCTAAATGACAGATTGTGATGCAGTCATCTCAGATACCATGGTAACTACCCACGCTGAGACAATTAACCCTGAAATTATCCCAGATTTTATAGGGTCGTTATCCCTGGTATTATCCAGATGAATAAGACACATGGGCAACACCTGGGTATCTTTACTCAGAGACGTTTCGCCCACTAGGATCTTTGTCACTAATACAGAGACACAAGAATGGAGACTTTTATAGTGGAGCCAGTGGAAGGAGTGGAGTGATGTAGCAATTGTGAAGGTGGTCACATGTGGGCGGGGCCCACTAGTGGAAGTAGGTCAGTCTAGTCCAGGTTTGGTAGGCTAAATATTTAGCAATCGAACTGTACAGAGATAAAGAGAGAGATGAAAGAAGGGAGAGTGAACACAATTGAGAAAGAAACACAAGAGAGAGAGTATAGAGGGTGACTGGTGTAGGAGGTTAAGGCAGGTAATTACCAAAGGGAAGGTTATTATTGTTTATGTTGAGAGAGATCACTGAGGTCGCTGCCAGCAGTGCTGTGTGTGACCTTCACTCAGCACCCAGGGATGCTGTGACCTTCACTCAGCACCCAGGTATGTTGTGACCTTCACTCAGCACCCAGGGATGCTGTGACCTTCACTCAACACCCAGGTATGTTGTGACCTTCACTCAGCACCCAGGTATGTTGTGACCTTCACTCAGCACCCAGGTATGTTGTGACCTTCACTCAGCACCCAGGGATGTTGTGACCTTCACTCAGCACCCAGGGATGCTGTGACCTTCACTCAGCACCCAGGGATGCTGTGACCTTCACTCAGCACCCAGGGATGTTGTGACCTTCACTCAGCACCCAGGGATGTTGTGACCTTCACTCAGCACCCAGGGATGCTGTGACCTTCACTCAGCACCCAGGGATGTTGTGACCTTCACTCAGCACCCAGGGATGCTGTGACCTTCACTCAGCACCCAGGGATGTTGTGACCTTCACTCAGCACCCAGGGATGTTGTGACCTTCACTCAGCACCCAGGGATGTTGTGACCTTCACTCAGCACCCAGGGATGTTGTGACCTTCACTCAGCACCCAGGGATGCTGTGACCACTCAGCACCCAGGGATGTTGTGACCTTCACTCAGCACCCAGGGATGCTGTGACCTTCACTCAGCACCCAGGGATGCTGTGACCTTCACTCAGCACCCAGGGATGTTGTGACCTTCACTCAGCACCCAGGGATGCTGTGACCTTCACTCAGCACCCAGGGATGTTGTGACCTTCACTCAGCACCCAGGGATGCTGTGACCTTCACTCAGCACCCAGGGATGTTGTGACCTTCACTCAGCACCCAGGGATGCTGTGACCTTCACTCAGCACCCAGGGATGCTGTGACCTTCACTCAGCACCCAAGGATGTTGTGACCTTCACTCAGCACCCAGGGATGTTGTGACCTTCACTCAGCACCCAGGGATGTTGTGACCTTCACTCAGCACCCAGGGATGCTGTGACCACTCAGCACCCAGGGATGTTGTGACCTTCACTCAGCACCCAGGGATGTTGTGACCTTCACTCAGCACCCAGGGATGCTGTGACCTTCACTCAGCACCCAAGGATGTTGTGACCTTCACTCAGCACCCAGGGATGTTGTGACCTTCACTCAGCACCCAGGGATGTTGTGACCTTCACTCAGCACCCAGGGATGTTGTGACCTTCACTCAGCACCCAGGGATGCTGTGACCTTCACTCAGCACCCAGGGATGCTGTGACCTTCACTCAGCACCCAGGGATGTTGTGACCTTCACTCAGCACCCAGGGATGCTGTGACCTTCACTCAGCACCCAGGGATGTTGTGACCTTCACTCAGCACCCAGGGATGCTGTGACCTTCACTCAGCACCCAGGGATGTTGTGACCTTCACTCAGCACCCAGGGATGCTGTGACCTTCACTCAGCACCCAGGGATGCTGTGACCTTCACTCAGCACCCAGGGATGCTGTGACCACTCAGCACCCAGGGATGTTGTGACCTTCACTCAGCACCCAGGGATGTTGTGACCTTCACTCAGCACCCAGGGATGCTGTGACCTTCACTCAGCACCCAGGGATGCTGTGACCTTCACTCAGCACCCAGGGATGTTGTGACCTTCACTCAGCACCCAAGGATGTTGTGACCTTCACTCAGCACCCAGGGATGCTGTGACCTTCACTCAGCACCCAGGGATGCTGTGACCTTCACTCAGCACCCAGGGATACTGTGACCTTCACTCAGCACCCAGGGATGCTGTGACCTTCACTCAGCACCCAGTAATGCTGTGACCTTCACTCAGCACCCAGGGATGCTGTGACCTTCACTCAGCACCCAGTAATGCTGTGACCTTCACTCAGCACCCAGGGATGCTGTGACCTTCACTCAGCACCCAGGGATACTGTGACTTTCACTCAACACCCAAGGATGCTGTGACCTTCACTCAGCACCCAGGGATACTGAGACCTTCACTCAGCACCCAGGGATGCTGTGACCTTCACTCAGCACCCAGTAATGCTGTGACCTTCACTCAGCACCCAGGGATGCTGTGACCTTCACTCAGCACCCAGGGATACTGTGACCTTCACTCAACACCCAGGGATGTTGTGACCTTCACTCAGCACTCAATAATGCTGTGACCTTCACTCAGCACCCAATAATGCTGTGACCTTCACTAGCACCCAATAATGCTGTGACCTTCACTCAGCACCCAGGGATGCTGTGACCTTCACTCAGCACCCAGGGATGCCGTGACCTTCACTCAGCACTCAATAATGCTGTGACCTTCACTCAGCACCCAATAATGCTGTGACCTTCACTCAGCACCCAATAATGCTGTGACCTTCACTCAGCACTCAGGGATGCTGTGACCTTCATTCAGCACCCAGGGATGCTGTGACCTTCACTCAGCACCTAGGGATGCTGTGACCTTCACTCAGCACCCAGGGATGCTGTGACCTTCACACTGAGCCAGATATAACATTCATCTGAACAGAGATGCTGTGACCTTCATCTCACATCTTAATTAACACCACACAAGCCTAAGAAACAGTCTTGATTGAGATCTTTTATCTTTCTTATACAAACATAATAGATGCAATGACGCATAGCGCTGCTCCTCTAGTTACACACACACACACACACACACACACACACACACATATATATATATATATATATATATATATATATATATATATATATATATATATATATATATATATATATATATATATATATATATATATAGAGAGAGAGAGAGAGAGAGAGATAGTCACCTTGAAAACCATTACATATACTTAATCACAATTGTTCTTATACCCAGCAACAGGTTTTAGGATATACGGCATAAAAAAAATTTAACTGAGGGGGGCGTCCCCCTCACTTAAAGGTCCCTTTTTTATATTGATTTCAATAAAATATATTTCAGTGCTAAACTTTTGTTTGGGGTGCGGCGCCCCCTGGAGGCATTTTATTGGTTGCATCAATTTTAATTATCAAACCCGGCCCAGTTGAAATCCATTGTATCATTTCTTATAACATAAAATAAAGATATACAACCTCCTGAGGTTAGAGGGTGTGAGACCCCCACACCCACCTCCTGACGAGGCAGCTGCGAGGAAAGAAACTTTTGAAACCATCGGAAGAAATAATAAAATAAAAACATTTTACATTAACTTTTTTTCATTAATATCTCACGAGACAGGAAAGATCCCCAAGCAGCAGCAGGTTATTCTGCTAGTAGGTAACAAAGCAGGCACTCACAAGCAGGTACTAATAACAGTAATAAACTTTATTTACACGAGTACATTATACAACTTACACAGACCATAGCTGACAGTAGTGACATAAAAAGACATATAGACCCTTGTTATGCGAACATTTCGGGCAAATTAAGCTAATTTTGCCCCCACGATGTGACCCACACAGTCGGCTAACACCCAGCTGCCTATTTTGCTGATAGGTGAACATGGACAGCAGGTATCTTAAGAAAACACGTCCTAATGTTTCCACCCGTACCGGGGATCGACCCCCGGATTGAGGTACGGAACACTCACAAGATTAATCACAGGAGTCTGCAAAGACACGAGTATACAGAACGAAACTTTATATGAACAATATGTTGCTTTAAATAGATCTTTGGTCTTAAATAGACACGTTGATTAATTATATATATTTCTGCATACTTGTGTCGTCATTCACATACAGTACCTGTGTGTGTGTTATGTCCTTCAAGCCCAGAACTTTGGCGTCCGTGATGTTTCGAACATCATAAACAATACCGTGGGTAACGTTATTAAACTTTACTAGGGAAACGTTCTTCCATCAGTTGCTTGGTAAAGACTCTGACGGGCAAAACGTTTCTTTAAGTTACCTTATACTTGTTGTATTTCTTCTCTGCAGTCATCAAGTGATGCTGCAGCCGCCTCTACCTCCCATGACAACGATTGTTAAACACAGTGTTGTTGAGGATGCTGTCTAGTCTGCTCTCTCTCTCTCTCTCTCTCTCTCTCTCTCTCTCTCTCTACCCAACAACTATACCAGAAGCTGTGTCATTTGTCTCTCTTAAGAGTGTAGAACACTGTAGTTAGAAATTAAGTGTATTTTATGTCCAATAATTAGAGCATGTTCTCCTGTTCGCTAGTTCCGCTCATTGCCTCTCTTAATTGTGGGTTGTTGTGGTGGAGGTGCTTGTGAAGCATGTGATGCCCAACTGTGATGCCCAACTGTGATGCCCAGCTGTGATGCCCAACTGTGATGCCCAGCTGTGATGCCCAGCTGTGTGAGGCCCAGCTGTGTGATGCCCAACTGTGATGCACAGCTGTGTGAGGCCCAACTGTGATGCACAGCTGTGTGAGGCCCAACTGTGATGCACAGCTGTGTGAGGCCCAACTGTGATGCACAGCTGTGTGAGGCCCAACTGTGATGCACAGCTTTCTGAGGCCCAACTGTGATGCACAGCTGTGTGAGGCCCAACTGTGATGCACAGCTTTCTGAGGCCCAGCTGTGTGAGGCCCAACTGTGATGCACAGCTGTGTGAGGCCCAACTGTGATGCACAGCTGTGTGAGGCCCAGCTGTGAGTCCCATCTGTGTGAGTCCCAGCTGTGGGAGACCCAGCTGTGTGAGTCCCAGCTGTGTGATGTGAGGCCCAGCTGTGTGATGTGAGTCCCAGCTGTGTGAGACCCAGCTGTGTGAGTCCCAGCTGTGTGATGTGAGGCCCAGCTGTGTGATGTGAGGCCCAGCTGTGTGAGACCCAGCTGTGTGAGTCCCAGCTGTGTGAGGCCCAGCTGTGTGAGACCCAGCTGTGTGAGTCCCAGCTGTGTGAGGCCCAGCTGTGTGATGTGAGGCCCAGCTGTGTGATGTGAGGCCCATCTGTGTGATGTGAGGCCCAGCTGTGTGATGTGAGGCCCAGCTGTGTGATGTGAGGCCCAGCTGTGTGATGTGAGGCCCAGCTGTGTGATGTGAGGCCCAGCTGTGTGATGTGAGACCCAGCTGTGTGAGGCCCAGCTGTGTGATGTGAGGCCCAGCTGTGTGATGTGAGGCCCAGCTGTGTGAGGCCCAGCTGTGTGATGTAAGGCCCAGCTGTGTGATGTGAGGCCCAGCTGTGTGATGTGAGGCCCAGCTGTGTGATGTGAGGCCCAGCTGTGTGATGTAAGTCCCAGCTGTGTGATGTGAGGCCCAGCTGTGTGAGACCCAGCTGTGTGAGTCCCAGCTGTGTGAGACCCAGCTGTGTGAGTCCCAGCTGTGTGAGACCCAGCTGTGTGAGTCCCAGCTGTGTGAGACCCAGCTGTGTGAGACCCAGCTGTGTGAGACCCAGCTGTGTGAGTCCCAGCTGTGTGAGACCCAGCTGTGTGAGACCCAGCTGTGTGAGTCCCAGCTGTGTGAGACCCAGCTGTGTGAGACCCAGCTGTGTGAGACCCAGCTGTGTGAGACCCAGCTGTGTGAGGCCCAGCTGTGTGAGACCCAGCTGTGTGAGACCCAGCTGTGTGAGACCCAGCTGTGTGAGACCCAGCTGCGTGAGACCCAGCTGCGTGAGACCCAGCTGCGTGAGACCCAGCTGCGTGAGACCCAGCTGCGTGAGACCCAGCTGCGTGAGGCCCAGCTGTGTGAGGCCCAGCTGTGTGAGACCCAGCTGTGTGAGACCCAGCTGTGTGAGACCCAGCTGTGTGAGACCCAGCTGTGTGAGACCCAGCTGTGTGATACCCAGCTGTGTGAGGCCCAGCTGTGTGAGACCCAGCTGTGTGAGACCCAGCTGTGTGAGACCCAGCTGTGTGAGACCCAGCTGTGTGAGGCCCAGCTGTGTGAGACCCAGCTGCGTGAGACCCAGCTGCGTGAGACCCAGCTGCGTGAGACCCAGCTGCGTGAGGCCCAGCTGTGTGAGGCCCAGCTGTGTGAGACCCAGCTGTGTGAGACCCAGCTGTGTGATACCCAGCTGTGTGAGGCCCAGCTGTGTGAGACCCAGCTGTGTGAGACCCAGCTGTGTGAGACCCAGCTGTGTGAGACCCAGCTGTGTGAGGCCCAGCTGTGTGAGACCCAGCTGCGTGAGACCCAGCTGCGTGAGACCCAGCTGCGTGAGACCCAGCTGCGTGAGGCCCAGCTGTGTGAGGCCCAGCTGTGTGAGACCCAGCTGTGTGAGACCCAGCTGTGTGAGGCCCAGCTGTGTGAGACCCAGCTGTGTGAGACCCAGCTGTGTGATACAGAGCTAACGAGCGTGACTGTATATTTATTTGTGTTGAGTATTTATTTATTTTTGTTGCTTTTGTTTGTTGCTTTTATTGTTTGTAAATTTTATCCTTGTTATTATAGTTTACTTTGTATTTATTGTTATGGTTACGAGCGGTGAGACATACATGGTCACTCTACCATAAAAGTTACTACTGATAATCTGCCTCTACGGTACATAATACCCACAAAATTAAAATTAGGCACATGTGCAACATCTGGGTTTCCTTGCTGTAGATTTTTCGCCATCCAGCGGCTTTATCAATACAAACTGAAACTGTGTACAATTGTTGAGGTAATGAGTCCCTCAGCCTTGGAGTTGGTGAAGACTAGCGTAGTGTTGAAGCACAGCCTGGTGCTTCAGTCTACAAGACTAGCGTAGTGTTGAAGCACAACCTGGTGCTTCAGTCTACAAGACTAGCGTAGTGTTGAAGCACAGCCTGGTGCTTCAGTCTACAAGACTAGCGTAGTGTTGAAGCACAACCTGGTGCTTCAGTCTACAAGACTAGCGTAGTGTTGAAGCACAACCTGGTGCTTCAGTCTACAAGACTAGCGTAGTGTTGAAGCACAACCTGGTGCTTCAGTCTACAAGACTAGCGTAGTGTTGAAGCACAACCTGGTGCTTCAGTCTACAACACTACGGTCCTCTTCACATTATGTCCTGAAATTTGTATTGATAAAGTCACTGAATGGCGAAACGTCTACAAATAGATACCCAGATGTTGCACACGTGTCTAATTCTTCATCACTACTGGTACTCAGCTAGTCATTCACACTCACACCCACTCATTCACACTCACACCCACTCATTCACACTCACACCCACTCATTATCCCCTCGTTGTGGAACTGGAAATGTCCGTATAGGAAGCTTTGACTAAGAAGATATTAAATCGAACATCTTAGGTCGTTGTTGCTGTGTGTTGATTTCCTGTGTTTTAATGTGTTGTAAAATCTGGCTGGGATAAACCAGCGGATGTTTAACTACTTTTAACTTCCCCAGAGACCTTGTCTCGTGACACTCTTCTTTCCTGACGAACAAAACACCGGGAACCGTGATATGATAAAACCATACAGGAGTATGCAAGGTTATAATACACACAGAGGGCTTTCTCAGTGTATATACACACACTTCTCTGTGTATATACACACAGAGGTGTGTATGTACACGTCTCGTGTATATACACCGATATGTGTTTTTAGTGCATATACACCTAGAGGTGTATGCCCTCAGTGTATATACACCGAGAGCTGTGTGTTTCTCACTATATATAAACACCCAAGCTTTACATTAATCCCAGTTTTAAAGGTACACAGATTTTAAGGTAAAAGTATGGTTGAGGTCTGGTGTAGAGGAGAGAGGCAGCCTTAGTGACCCTCGTGTGGTTGGTCAGCCTTAGTGACCCTCGTGTGGTTGGTCAGCCTTAGTGACCCTCGTGTGGTTGG
>NC_091333.1:766121-811121 GCF_038502225.1 Cherax quadricarinatus
GTCAGACACCACTGTGTTGAGTGTCAGGTGTGTCAGACACCACTGGTGTTAGCTGTCTGGTTGGTCTCATTACCGCTGTGCCAGTTATCGGTAATCACCTCTCCAGTTGTCAGTAAATCAAGTTTAATAAGTAATTATGTGACGTAGAGAACAGTGTTGTGTGGGGGAAACAGTGTCAGGTGTGGGTGTGACCTCCCACATCCACCACTGTGGGTGATGTGACCCCACAACCGTCACTGTAGGTTGTGTGACCCCAACAACCATCAGTCGGTGGTGTAACCTCCCATAACCATCCCTGTGGGTAGTGTGACCTCCCACAGCCATCACTGTGAGTAGTATGACCTTCCACAGCCATCACTGTGGGTGATGTGACCCCCCACAACCATCACTGTGGGTGGTGTGACCCCCACAGCCATCACTGAAGGTGTGACCCCCACAACAATCATTGTGGGTGGTGTGACCCCCACAACAATCATTGTGGGTGGTGTGACCCCCACAACAAACACTGTGGGGTCAGCCTCCAGGTCCTGTAACAGTTCTGGAGTGTTGTAACCTGGTATCCCAGCACTTGTCAACCTCCAGGTACTACGAGGTCTTATCCCACAAGTGTATATAACAGCCAGTTGGTCGGTAAATACGGAAATTATAGCAGTAATTATAGCCGAAGTGCAATATTTTTTTCACCCTCAGCCACCAAGTAGAACAAACATTGCCCGAATGATGGTAAACTCTTCGTTCTTCTACGACTGGATAGCACTTGGAAGCGTCTGCCGTCAGCAGTCAGGAGTCGTTAGCTGAGAGTGAGGTGCTTGTAGACTGTATATGGCATGCTTACTAAATGTAAACTGATCTTCAACCTCAGTATTCTCAATAATAGAGTAAAATAATAATAATAATGATGATGCTGTTATTATTATTATTATTATTATTATTATTATTATTATTATTATTATTATTATTATTATTATTATTAGCAAAAATAGCAATGACAGCAGCAGCAGTAATAATAATAATAATAATAATGTTGCTATTATTATTTTTTTTCAACAAACCGGCCGTATCCCACCCAGGCAGGGTGGCCCAAAAAGAAAAAAGTTTCTCTTTTTAAATTTAGAAATTTTACAAGAGAAGGGGTTACTAACCCCTTGCTCCCGGCATTTTAGTCGCCTCTTACGACACGCATGGCTTACGGAGGAAGAATTCTGTTCCACTTCCCCATGGAGATAAGAGGAAATAAACAAGAACAAGAACTAGAAAGAAAATAGCAGAAAACCCAGAGGGGTGTGTACATATATGCTTGTATATGTATGTGTAGTGTGACCTAAGTGTAAGTAGAAGTAGCAAGACGTACCTGAAATCTTGCATGTTTATGATACAGAAAATAAGGACACCAGCAATCCTACCATCATGTAAAACAATTACAGGATTTCGTTTTACACTCACTTGGCAGGACGGTAGTACCTCCCTGGGTGGTTGCTGTCTACCAACCTACTACCACAGGACGGTAGTACCTCCCTGGGTGGTTGCTGTCTACCAACCTACTACCACAGGACGGTAGTACCTCCCTGAATGGTTGTTGTCTACCAACCTACTACCACAGGACAGTAGTACCTCCCTGGGTGGTTGCTGTCTACCAACCTACTACCACAGGACGGTAGTACCTCCCTGGGTGATTGTCTACCAACCTACTACCACAGGACGGTAGTACCTCCCTGGGCGGTTGCTGTCTACCAACCTACTACCACAGGACGGTAGTACCTCCCTGGGTGGTTGCTGTCTACCAACCTACTACCACAGGACGGTAGTACCTCCCTGGGCGGTTGCTGTCTACCAGCCTACTACCACAGGACGGTAGTACCTCCCTGGGTGGTTGCTGTCTACCAACCTACTACCACAGGACGGTAGTACCTCCCTGGGTGGTTGCTGTCTACCAACCTAATACCACAGGACGGTAGTACCTCCCTGGGTGGTTGCTGTCTACCAACCTACTACCACAGGACGGTAGTACCTCCCTGGGTGGTTGCTGTCTACCAACCTACTACCACAGGACGGTAGTACCTCCCTGGGTGGTTGCTGTCTACCAACCTACTACCACAGGACGGTAGTACCTCCCTGGGTGGTTGCTGTCTACCAACCTACTACCACAGGACGGTAGTACCTCCCTGGGTGATTGTTGTCTACCAACCTACTACCACAGGACGGTAGTACCTCCCTGGGTGGTTGTTGTCTACCAACCTACTACCACAGGACAGTAGTACCTCCCTGGGTGGTTGCTGTCTACCAACCTACTACCACAGGACGGTAGTACCTCCCTGGGTGATTGTTGTCTACCAACCTACTACCACAGGACGGTAGTACCTCCCTGGGTGGTTGTTGTCTACCAACCTACTACCACAGGATGGTAGTACCTCCCTGGGTGGTTGCTGTCTACCAACCTACTACCACAGGACGGTAGTACCTCCCTGGGTGGTTGTTGTCTACCAACCTACTACCACAGGACGGTAGTACCTCCCTGGGTGGTTGCTGTCTACCAACCTACTACCACAGGACGGTAGTACCTCCCTGGGTGGTTGTTGTCTACCAACCTACTACCACAGGACGGTAGTACCTCCCTGGGTGGTTGTTGTCTACCAACCTACTACCACAGGACGGTAGTACCTCCCTGGGTGGTTGCTGTCTACCAACCTACTACCACAGGACGGTAGTACCTCCCTGGGTGGTTGCTGTCTACCAACCTACTACCACAGGACGGTAGTACCTCCCTGGGTGATTGTTGTCTACCAACCTACTACCACAGGACGGTAGTACCTCCCTGGGTGGTTGTTGTCTACCAACCTACTACCACAGGACAGTAGTACCTCCCTGGGTGGTTGCTGTCTACCAACCTACTACCACAGGACGGTAGTACCTCCCTGGGTGATTGTTGTCTACCAACCTACTACCACAGGACGGTAGTACCTCCCTGGGTGGTTGTTGTCTACCAACCTACTACCACAGGATGGTAGTACCTCCCTGGGTGGTTGCTGTCTACCAACCTACTACCACAGGACGGTAGTACCTCCCTGGGTGGTTGTTGTCTACCAACCTACTACCACAGGACGGTAGTACCTCCCTGGGTGGTTGCTGTCTACCAACCTACTACCACAGGACGGTAGTACCTCCCTGGGTGGTTGTTGTCTACCAACCTACTACCACAGGACGGTAGTACCTCCCTGGGTGGTTGTTGTCTACCAACCTACTACCACAGGACGGTAGTACCTCCCTGGGTGGTTGCTGTCTACCAACCTACTACCACAGGACGGTAGTACCTCCCTGGGTGGTTGTTGTCTACCAACCTACTACCACAGGACGGTAGTACCTCCCTGGGTGGTTGCTGTCTACCAACCTACTACCACAGGACGGTAGTACCTCCCTGGGTGGTTGCTGTCTACCAACCTACTACCACAGGACGGTAGTACCTCCCTGGGTGGTTGCTGTCTACCAACCTACTACCACAGGACGGTAGTACCTCCCTGGGTGGTTGCTGTCTACCAACCTACTACCACAGGACGGTAGTACCTCCCTGGGTGGTTGCTGTCTACCAACCTACTACCATAGGACGGTAGTACCTCCCTGGGTGGTTGCTGTCTACCAACCTACTACCACAGGACGGTAGTACCTCCCTGGGTGGTTGCTGTCTACCAACCTACTACCACAGGACGGTAGTACCTCCCTGGGTGGTTGCTGTCTACCAACCTACTACCACAGGACGGTAGTACCTCCCTGGGTGGTTGTTGTCTACCAACCTACTACCACAGGACGGTAGTACCTCCCTGGGTGGTTGCTGCCTACCAACCTACTACCACAGGACGGTAGTACCTCCCTGGGTGGTTGCTGTCTACCAACCTACTACCACAGGACGGTAGTACCTCCCTGGGTGGTTGCTGCCTACCAACCTACTACCACAGGACGGTAGTACCTCCCTGGGTGGTTGTTGTCTACCAACCTACTACCACAGGACGGTAGTACCTCCCTGGGTGATTGTTGTCTACCAACCTACTACCACAGGACGGTAGTACCTCCCTGGGTGGTTGCTGTCTACCAACCTACTACCACAGGACGGTAGTACCTCCCTGGGTGGTTGTTGTCTACCAACCTACTACCACAGGACGGTAGTACCTCCCTGGGTGGTTGTTGTCTACCAACCTACTACCACAGGACGGTAGTACCTCCCTGGGTGGTTGCTGTCTACCAACCTACTACCACAGGACGGTAGTACCTCCCTGGGTGGTTGTTGTCTACCAACCTACTACCACAGGACGGTAGTACCTCCCTGGGTGGTTGTTGTCTACCAACCTACTACCACAGGACGGTAGTACCTCCCTGGGTGGTTGCTGTCTACCAACCTACTACCACAGGACGGTAGTACCTCCCTGGGTGATTGTTGTCTACCAACCTACTACCACAGGACGGTAGTACCTCCCTGGGTGGTTGTTGTCTACCAACCTACTACCACAGGACGGTAGTACCTCCCTGGGTGATTGTTGTCTACCAACCTACTACCACAGGACGGTAGTACCTCCCTGGGTGGTTGTTGTCTACCAACCTACTACCACAGGACGGTAGTACCTCCCTGGGTGGTTGTTGTCTACCAACCTACTACCACAGGACGGTAGTACCTCCCTGGGTGGTTGCTGTCTACCAACCTACTACCACAGGACGGTAGTACCTCCCTGGGTGATTGTTGTCTACCAACCTACTACCACAGGACGGTAGTACCTCCCTGGGTGGTTGTTGTCTACCAACCTACTACCACAGGACGGTAGTACCTCCCTGGGTGATTGTTGTCTACCAACCTACTACCACAGGACGGTAGTACCTCCCTGGGTGGTTGTTGTCTACCAACCTACTACCACAGGACGGTAGTACCTCCCTGGGTGGTTGCTGTCTACCAACCTACTACCACAGGACGGTAGTACCTCCCTGGGTGATTGTTGTCTACCAACCTACTACCACAGGACGGTAGTACCTCCCTGGGTGGTTGTTGTCTACCAACCTACTACCACAGGACGGTAGTACCTCCCTGGGTGGTTGTTGTCTACCAACCTACTACCACAGGACGGTAGTACCTCCCTGGGTGGTTGTTGTCTACCAACCTACTACCACAGGACGGTAGTACCTCCCTGGGTGGTTGTTGTCTACCAACCTACTACCACAGGACGGTAGTACCTCCCTGGGTGGTTGCTGTCTACCAACCTACTACCACAGGACGGTAGTACCTCCCTGGGTGGTTGCTGTCTACCAACCTACTACCACAGGACGGTAGTACCTCCCTGGGTGGTTGCTGTCTACCAACCTACTACCACAGGACGGTAGTACCTCCCTGGGTGGTTGCTGTCTACCAACCTACTACCACAGGACGGTAGTACCTCCCTGGGTGGTTGTTGTCTACCAACCTACTACCACAGGACGGTAGTACCTCCCTGGGTGGTTGTTGTCTACCAACCTACTACCACAGGATGGTAGTACCTCCCTGGGTGGTTGTTGTCTACCAACCTACTACCACAGGACGGTAGTACCTCCCTGGGTGGTTGTTGTCTACCAACCTACTACCACAGGATGGTAGTACCTCCCTGGGTGGTTGTTGTCTACCAACCTACTACCACAGGACGGTAGTACCTCCCTGGGTGGTTGTTGTCTACCAACCTACTACCACAGGATGGTAGTACCTCCCTGGGTGGTTGTTGTCTACCAACCTACTACCACAGGACGGTAGTACCTCCCTGGGTGGTTGCTGTCTACCAACCTACTACCACAGGACGGTAGTACCTCCCTGGGTTGTTGCTGTCTACCAACCTACTACCACAGGACGGTAGTACCTCCCTGGGTGGTTGTTGTCTACCAACCTACTACCACAGGATGGTAGTACCTCCCTGGGTGGTTGTTGTCTACCAACCTACTACCACAGGACGGTAGTACCTCCCTGGGTGGTTGTTGTCTACCAACCTACTACCACAGGATGGTAGTACCTCCCTGGGTGGTTGTTGTCTACCAACCTACTACCACAGGACGGTAGTACCTCCCTGGGTGGTTGTTGTCTACCAACCTACTACCACAGGATGGTAGTACCTCCCTGGGTGGTTGTTGTCTACCAACCTACTACCACAGGACGGTAGTACCTCCCTGGGTGGTTGTTGTCTACCAACCTACTACCACAGGATGGTAGTACCTCCCTGGGTGGTTGTTGTCTACCAACCTACTACCACAGGACGGTAGTACCTCCCTGGGTGGTTGTTGTCTACCAACCTACTACCACAGGATGGTAGTACCTCCCTGGGTGGTTGTTGTCTACCAACCTACTACCACAGGACGGTAGTACCTCCCTGGGTGGTTGCTGTCTACCAACCTACTACCACAGGACGGTAGTACCTCCCTGGGTTGTTGCTGTCTACCAACCTACTACCACAGGACGGTAGTACCTCCCTGGGTGGTTGTTGTCTACCAACCTACTACCACAGGATGGTAGTACCTCCCTGGGTGGTTGTTGTCTACCAACCTACTACCACAGGACGGTAGTACCTCCCTGGGTGGTTGCTGTCTACCAACCTACTACCACAGGATGGTAGTACCTCCCTGGGTGGTTGTTGTCTACCAACCTACTACCACAGGACGGTAGTACCTCCCTGGGTGGTTGCTGTCTACCAACCTACTACCACAGGACGGTAGTACCTCCCTGGGTGGTTGCTGTCTACCAACCTACTACCACAGGACGGTAGTACCTCCCTGGGTGGTTGTTGTCTACCAACCTACTACCACAGGATGGTAATACCTCCCTGGGTGGTTGTTGTCTACCAACCTACTACCACAGGACTGTAGTACCTCCCTGGGTGGTTGTTGTCTACCAACCTACTACCACAGGACGATAGTACCTCCCTGGGCGGTTGTTGTCTACCAACCTACTACCACAGGACGGTAGTACCTCCCTGGGTGGTTGCTGTCTACCAACCTACTACCACAGGACGGTAGTACCTCCCTGGGTGGTTGTTGTCTACCAACCTACTACCACAGGACGGTAGTACCTCCCTGGGTGGTTGCTGTCTACCAACCTACTACCACAGGACGGTAGTACCTCCCTGGGTGGTTGCTGTCTACCAACCTACTACCACAGGACGGTAGTACCTCCCTGGGTGGTTGTTGTCTACCAACCTACTACCACAGGACGGTAGTACCTCCCTGGGTGGTTGCTGTCTACCAACCTACTACCACAGGACGGTAGTACCTCCCTGGGTGGTTGTTGTCTACCAACCTACTACCACAGGACGGTAGTACCTCCCTGGGTGGTTGCTGTCTACCAACCTACTACCACAGGACGGTAGTACCTCCCTGGGTGGTTGTCTACCAACCTACTACCACAGGACGGTAGTACCTCTCTGGGTGGTTGTTGTCTACCAACCTACTACCACAGGACGGTAGTACCTCCCTGGGTGGTTGCTGTCTACCAACCTACTACCACAGGACGGTAGTACCTCCCTGGGTGGTTGCTGTCTACCAACCTACTACCACAGGACGGTAGTACCTCCCTGGGTGGTTGTTGTCTACCAACCTACTACCACAGGACGGTAGTACCTCCCTGGGTGGTTGTTGTCTACCAACCTACTACCACAGGACGGTAGTACCTCCCTGGGTGGTTGCTGTCTACCAACCTACTACCACAGGACGGTAGTACCTCCCTGGGTGGTTGCTGTCTACCAACCTACTACCACAGGACGGTAGTACCTCCCTGGGTGGTTGTTGTCTACCAACCTACTACCACAGGACGGTAGTACCTCTCTGGGTGGTTGTTGTCTACCAACCTACTACCACAGGACGGTAGTACCTCCCTGGGTGGTTGCTGTCTACCAACCTACTACCACAGGACGGTAGTACCTCCCTGGGTGGTTGCTGTCTACCAACCTACTACCACAGGACGGTAGTACCTCCCTGGGTGGTTGCTGTCTACCAACCTACTACCACAGGATGGTAGTACCTCCCTGGGTGGTTGCTGTCTACCAACCTACTACCACAGGACGGTAGTACCTCCCTGGGTGGTTGCTGTCTACCAACCTACTACCACAGGACGGTAGTACCTCCCTGGGTGGTTGTTGTCTACCAACCTACTACCACAGGACGGTAGTACCTCCCTGGGTGGTTGTTGTCTACCAACCTACTACCACAGGACGGTAGTACCTCCCTGGGTGATTGTTGTCTACCAACCTACTACCACAGGACGGTAGTACCTCCCTGGGTGGTTGTTGTCTACCAACCTACTACCACAGGACGGTAGTACCTCCCTGGGTGATTGTTGTCTACCAACCTACTACCACAGGACGGTAGTACCTCCCTGGGTGGTTGTTGTCTACCAACCTACTACCACAGGACGGTAGTACCTCCCTGGGTGGTTGCTGTCTACCAACCTACTACCACAGGATGGTAGTACCTCCCTGGGTGGTTGCTGTCTACCAACCTACTACCACAGGACGGTAGTACCTCCCTGGGTGGTTGCTGTCTACCAACCTACTACCACAGGACGGTAGTACCTCCCTGGGTGGTTGCTGTCTACCAACCTACTACCACAGGACGGTAGTACCTCCCTGGGTGGTTGCTGTCTACCAACCTACTACCACAGGATGGTAGTACCTCCCTGGGTGGTTGTTGTCTACCAACCTACTACCACAGGACGGTAGTACCTCCCTGGGTGGTTGCTGTCAACCAACCTACTACCACAGGACGGTAGTACCTCCCTGGGTGGTTGCTGTCTACCAACCTACTACCACAGGACGGTAGTACCTCCCTGGGTGGTTGCTGTCTACCAACCTACTACCACAGGACGGTAGTACCTCCCTGGGTGATTGTTGTCTACCAACCTACTACCACAGGACGGTAGTACCTCCCTGGGTGGTTGTTGTCTACCAACCTACTACCACAGGACGGTAGTACCTCCCTGGGTGGTTGTTGTCTACCAACCTACTACCACAGGACGGTAGTACCTCCCTGGGTGGTTGCTGTCTACCAACCTACTACCACAGGACGGTAGTACCTCCCTGGGTGGTTGCTGTCTACCAACCTACTACCACAGGACGGTAGTACCTCCCTGGGTGGTTGTTGTCTACCAACCTACTACCACAGGACGGTAGTACCTCTCTGGGTGGTTGTTGTCTACCAACCTACTACCACAGGACGGTAGTACCTCTCTGGGTGGTTGCTGTCTACCAACCTACTACCACAGGACGGTAGTACCTCCCTGGGTGGTTGCTGTCTACCAACCTACTACCACAGGACGGTAGTACCTCCCTGGGTGGTTGTTGTCTACCAACCTACTACCACAGGACGGTAGTACCTCCCTGGGTGGTTGTTGTCTACCAACCTACTACCACAGGACGGTAGTACCTCCCTGGGTGGTTGTTGTCTACCAACCTACTACCACAGGACGGTAGTACCTCCCTGGGTGGTTGCTGTCTACCAACCTACTACCACAGGACGGTAGTACCTCCCTGGGTGATTGTTGTCTACCAACCTACTACCACAGGACGGTAGTACCTCCCTGGGTGATTGTTGTCTACCAACCTACTACCACAGGACGGTAGTACCTCCCTGGGTGGTTGTTGTCTACCAACCTACTACCACAGGACGGTAGTACCTCCCTGGGTGGTTGCTGTCTACCAACCTACTACCACAGGACGGTAGTACCTCCCTGGGTGGTTGTTGTCTACCAACCTACTACCACAGGACGGTAGTACCTCCCTGGGTGGTTGCTGTCTACCAACCTACTACCACAGGACGGTAGTACCTCCCTGGGTGGTTGTTGTCTACCAACCTACTACCACAGGACGGTAGTACCTCCCTGGGTGGTTGTTGTCTACCAACCTACTACCACAGGACGGTAGTACCTCCCTGGGTGGTTGTTGTCTACCAACCTACTACCACAGGACGGTAGTACCTCCCTGGGTGGTTGTTGTTTACCAACCTACTACCACAGGACGGTAGTACCTCCCTGGGTGGTTGTTGTCTACCAACCTACTACCACAGGACGGTAGTACCTCCCTGGGTGGTTGTTGTCTACCAACCTACTACCACAGGACGGTAGTACCTCCCTGGGTGGTTGTTGTCTACCAACCTACTACCACAGGACGGTAGTACCTCCCTGGGTGGTTGTTGTCTACCAACCTACTACCACAGGACGGTAGTACCTCCCTGGGTGGTTGTTGTCTACCAACCTACTACCACAGGACGGTAGTACCTCCCTGGGTGGTTGTTGTCTACCAACCTACTACCACAGGACGGTAGTACCTCCATGGGTGGTTGCTGTCTACCAACCTACTACCACAGGACGGTAGTACCTCCCTGGGTGGTTGCTGTCTACCAACCTACTACCACAGGACGGTAGTACCTCCCTGGGTGGTTGTTGTCTACCAACCTACTACCACAGGACGGTAGTACCTCCCTGGGTGGTTGTTGTCTACCAACCTACTACCACAGGACGGTAGTACCTCCCTGGGTGGTTGCTGTCTACCAACCTACTACCACAGGACGGTAGTACCTCCCTGGGTGGTTGCTGTCTACCAACCTACTACCACAGGACGGTAGTACCTCCCTGGGTGGTTGCTGTCTACCAACCTACTACCACAGGACGGTAGTACCTCCCTGGGTGATTGTTGTCTACCAACCTACTACCACAGGACGGTAGTACCTCCCTGGGTGGTTGCTGTCTACCAACCTACTACCACAGGACGGTAGTACCTCCCTGGGTGGTTGTTGTCTACCAACCTACTACCACAGGACGGTAGTACCTCCCTGGGTGATTGTTGTCTACCAACCTACTACCACAGGACGGTAGTACCTCCCTGGGTGGTTGTTGTCTACCAACCTACTACCACAGGACGGTAGTACCTCCCTGGGTGGTTGTTGTCTACCAACCTACTACCACAGGACGGTAGTACCTCCCTGGGTGGTTGTTGTCTACCAACCTACTACCACAGGACGGTAGTACCTCCCTGGGTGGTTGTTGTCTACCAACCTACTACCACAGGACGGTAGTACCTCCCTGGGTGGTTGTTGTCTACCAACCTACTACCACAGGACGGTAGTACCTCCCTGGGTGGTTGCTGTCTACCAACCTACTACCACAGGACGGTAGTACCTCCCTGGGTGATTGTTGTCTACCAACCTACTACCACAGGACGGTAGTACCTCCCTGGGTGGTTGTTGTCTACCAACCTACTACCACAGGACGGTAGTACCTCCCTGGGTGGTTGTTGTCTACCAACCTACTACCACAGGACGGTAGTACCTCCCTGGGTGGTTGCTGTCTACCAACCTACTACCACAGGACGGTAGTACCTCCCTGGGTGGTTGTTGTCTACCAACCTACTACCACAGGACGGTAGTACCTCCCTGGGTGGTTGTTGTCTACCAACCTACTACCACAGGACGGTAGTACCTCCCTGGGTGGTTGTTGTCTACCAACCTACTACCACAGG
Organism: Cherax quadricarinatus; assembly: GCF_038502225.1. NCBI lineage: Eukaryota > Metazoa > Arthropoda > Malacostraca > Decapoda > Parastacidae > Cherax > Cherax quadricarinatus. The sequence continues at coordinate 777,617 of NC_091333.1, forward strand.
ACGGTAGTACCTCCCTGGGTGGTTGCTGTCTACCAACCTACTACCACAGGACGGTAGTACCTCCCTGGGTGGTTGCTGTCTACCAACCTACTACCACAGGACGGTAGTACCTCCCTGGGTGGTTGCTGTCTACCAACCTACTACCACAGGACGGTAGTACCTCCCTGGGTGATTGTTGTCTACCAACCTACTACCACAGGACGGTAGTACCTCCCTGGGTGGTTGTTGTCTACTAACCTACTACCACAGGACGGTAGTACCTCCCTGGGTGGTTGTTGTCTACCAACCTACTACCACAGGACGGTAGTACCTCCCTGGGTGGTTGCTGTCTACCAACCTACTACCACAGGACGGTAGTACCTCCCTGGGTGGTTGCTGTCTACCAACCTACTACCACAGGACGGTAGTACCTCCCTGGGTGGTTGCTGTCTACCAACCTACTACCACAGGACGGTAGTACCTCCCTGGGTGATTGTTGTCTACCAACCTACTACCACAGGACGGTAGTACCTCCCTGGGTGGTTGTTGTCTACTAACCTACTACCACAGGACGGTAGTACCTCCCTGGGTGGTTGTTGTCTACCAACCTACTACCACAGGACGGTAGTACCTCCCTGGGTGGTTGTTGTCTACCAACCTACTACCACAGGACGGTAGTACCTCCCTGGGTGGTTGCTGTCTACCAACCTACTACCACAGGACGGTAGTACCTCCCTGGGTGATTGTTGTCTACCAACCTACTACCACAGGACGGTAGTACCTCCCTGGGTGGTTGTTGTCTACCAACCTACTACCACAGGACGGTAGTACCTCCCTGGGTGGTTGCTGTCTACCAACCTACTACCACAGGACGGTAGTACCTCCCTGGGTGGTTGCTGTCTACCAACCTACTACCACAGGACGGTAGTACCTCCCTGGGTGATTGTTGTCTACCAACCTACTACCACAGGACGGTAGTACCTCCCTGGGTGGTTGTTGTCTACCAACCTACTACCACAGGACGGTAGTACCTCCCTGGGTGGTTGTTGTCTACCAACCTACTACCACAGGACGGTAGTACCTCCCTGGGTGGTTGTTGTCTACCAACCTACTACCACAGGACGGTAGTACCTCCCTGGGTGGTTGTTGTCTACCAACCTACTACCACAGGACGGTAGTACCTCCCTGGGTGGTTGCTGTCTACCAACCTACTACCACAGGACGGTAGTACCTCCCTGGGTGGTTGTTGTCTACCAACCTACTACCACAGGACGGTAGTACCTCCCTGGGTGGTTGCTGTCTACCAACCTACTACCACAGGACGGTAGTACCTCCCTGGGTGGTTGTTGTCTACCAACCTACTACCACAGGACGGTAGTACCTCCCTGGGTGGTTGTTGTCTACCAACCTACTACCACAGGACGGTAGTACCTCCCTGGGTGGTTGCTGTCTACCAACCTACTACCACAGGACGGTAGTACCTCCCTGGGTGATTGTTGTCTACCAACCTACTACCACAGGACGGTAGTACCTCCCTGGGTGGTTGCTGTCTACCAACCTACTACCACAGGACGGTAGTACCTCCCTGGGTGGTTGTTGTCTACCAACCTACTACCACAGGACGGTAGTACCTCCCTGGGTGGTTGCTGTCTACCAACCTACTACCACAGGATGGTAGTACCTCCCTGGGTGGTTGTTGTCTACCAACCTACTACCACAGGACGGTAGTACCTCCCTGGCTGGTTGCTGTCTACCAACCTACTACCACAGGACGGTAGTACCTCCCTGGGTGGTTGTTGTCTACCAACCTACTACCACAGGACGGTAGTACCTCCCTGGGTGGTTGCTGTCTACCAACCTACTACCACAGGATGGTAGTACCTCCCTGGGTGGTTGCTGTCTACCAACCTACTACCACAGGACGGTAGTACCTCCCTGGGTGGTTGCTGTCTACCAACCTACTACCACAGGACGGTAGTACCTCCCTGGGTGGTTGTTGTCTACCAACCTACTACCACAGGACAGTAGTACCTCCCTGGGTGATTGTTGTCTACCAACCTACTACCACAGGACGGTAGTACCTCCCTGGGTGGTTGTTGTCTACCAACCTACTACCACAGGACGGTAGTACCTCCCTGGGTGATTGTTGTCTACCAACCTACTACCACAGGACAGTAGTACCTCCCTGGGTGATTGTTGTCTACCAACCTACTACCACAGGACGGTAGTACCTCCCTGGGTGGTTGTTGTCTACCAACCTACTACCACAGGACGGTAGTACCTCCCTGGGTGGTTGTTGTCTACCAACCTACTACCACAGGACGGTAGTACCTCCCTGGGTGGTTGCTGTCTACCAACCTACTACCACAGGACGGTAGTACCTCCCTGGGTGGTTGCTGTCTACCAACCTACTACCACAGGACGGTAGTACCTCCCTGGGTGGTTGCTGTCTACCAACCTACTACCACAGGACGGTAGTACCTCCCTGGGTGGTTGCTGTCTACCAACCTACTACCACAGGACGGTAGTACCTCCCTGGCTGGTTGCTGTCTACCAACCTACTACCACAGGACGGTAGTACCTCCCTGGGTGGTTGCTGTCTACCAACCTACTACCACAGGACGGTAGTACCTCCCTGGGTGGTTGCTGTCTACCAACCTACTACCACAGGACGGTAGTACCTCCCTGGGTGGTTGTTGTCTACCAACCTACTACCACAGGACGGTAGTACCTCCCTGGGTGGTTGCTGTCTACCAACCTACTACCACAGGACGGTAGTACCTCCCTGGGTGGTTGCTGTCTACCAACCTACTACCACAGGACGGTAGTACCTCCCTGGGTGGTTGTTGTCTACCAACCTACTACCACAGGACGGTAGTACCTCCCTGGGTGGTTGCTGTCTACCAACCTACTACCACAGGACGGTAGTACCTCCCTGGCTGGTTGCTGTCTACCAACCTACTACCACAGGACGGTAGTACCTCCCTGGCTGGTTGCTGTCTACCAACCTACTACCACAGGACGGTAGTACCTCCCTGGGTGGTTGCTGTCTACCAACCTACTACCACAGGACGGTAGTACCTCCCTGGGTGGTTGCTGTCTACCAACCTACTACCACAGGACGGTAGTACCTCCCTGGGTGGTTGCTGTCTACCAACCTACTACCACAGGACGGTAGTACCTCCCTGGCTGGTTGCTGTCTACCAACCTACTACCACAGGACGGTAGTACCTCCCTGGGTGATTGTTGTCTACCAACCTACTACCACAGGACGGTAGTACCTCCCTGGGTGGTTGCTGTCTACCAACCTACTACCACAGGACGGTAGTACCTCCCTGGCTGGTTGCTGTCTACCAACCTACTACCACAGGACGGTAGTACCTCCCTGGGTGATTGTTGTCTACCAACCTACTACCACAGGACGGTAGTACCTCCCTGGGTGGTTGCTGTCTACCAACCTACTACCACAGGACGGTAGTACCTCCCTGGGTGGTTGCTGTCTACCAACCTACTACCACAGGACGGTAGTACCTCCCTGGGTGGTTGTTGTCTACCAACCTACTACCACAGGACGGTAGTACCTCCCTGGGTGGTTGTTGTCTACCAACCTACTACCACAGGACGGTAGTACCTCCCTGGGTGGTTGTTGTCTACCAACCTACTACCACAGGACGGTAGTACCTCCCTGGGTGGTTGTTGTCTACCAACCTACTACCACAGGACGGTAGTACCTCCCTGGGTGGTTGCTGTCTACCAACCTACTACCACAGGACGGTAGTACCTCCCTGGGTGATTGTTGTCTACCAACCTACTACCACAGGATGGTAGTACCTCCCTGGGTGGTTGTTGTCTACCAACCTACTACCACAGGACGGTAGTACCTCCCTGGGTGGTTGCTGTCTACCAACCTACTACCACAGGACGGTAGTACCTCCCTGGGTGATTGTTGTCTACCAACCTACTACCACAGGATGGTAGTACCTCCCTGGGTGGTTGTTGTCTACCAACCTACTACCACAGGACGGTAGTACCTCCCTGGGTGGTTGCTGTCTACCAACCTACTACCACAGGACGGTAGTACCTCCCTGGGTGATTGTTGTCTACCAACCTACTACCACAGGACGGTAGTACCTCCCTGGGTGGTTGCTGTCTACCAACCTACTACCACAGGACGGTAGTACCTCCCTGGGTGATTGTTGTCTACCAACCTACTACCACAGGATGGTAGTACCTCCCTGGGTGGTTGTTGTCTACCAACCTACTACCACAGGACGGTAGTACCTCCCTGGGTGGTTGCTGTCTACCAACCTACTACCACAGGACGGTAGTACCTCCCTGGGTGATTGTTGTCTACCAACCTACTACCACAGGATGGTAGTACCTCCCTGGGTGGTTGTTGTCTACCAACCTACTACCACAGGATGGTAGTACCTCCCTGGGTGGTTGTTGTCTACCAACCTACTACCACAGGATGGTAGTACCTCCCTGGGTGGTTGTTGTCTACCAACCTACTACCACAGGACGGTAGTACCTCCCTGGGTGGTTGCTGTCTACCAACCTACTACCACAGGACGGTAGTACCTCCCTGGGTGATTGTTGTCTACCAACCTACTACCACAGGATGGTAGTACCTCCCTGGGTGGTTGTTGTCTACCAACCTACTACCACAGGACGGTAGTACCTCCCTGGGTGGTTGCTGTCTACCAACCTACTACCACAGGACGGTAGTACCTCCCTGGGTGATTGTTGTCTACCAACCTACTACCACAGGACGGTAGTACCTCCCTGGGTGGTTGCTGTCTACCAACCTACTACCACAGGACGGTAGTACCTCCCTGGGTGATTGTTGTCTACCAACCTACTACCACAGGATGGTAGTACCTCCCTGGGTGGTTGCTGTCTACCAACCTACTACCACAGGATGGTAGTACCTCCCTGGGTGGTTGTTGTCTACCAACCTACTACCACAGGATGGTAGTACCTCCCTGGCTGGTTGCTGTCTACCAACCTACTACCTAAATATTATTATTATTATTATTAGGAATGACAGCAGCAGCAATAATAACAATAATAGCAATAACACCAGTAATAATACTAATAATAATAATAATAATAATATTATTATTATTATTATTATTATTATTATTAAGAACAATAACAGCAACAGCAATAATAATAATTTACAATCGTGTCATTACGATTTCGTGAGTGAACAATAATTTGTGTTGAGACGGTAGGTAGTGTATCAGTTACAACTGTGGATAACATTAGTAGAGAAGCCCCTGGTTTACACAGTAAATCCCTAAGCTATTATCACCACTGTAATCTAGTTCACGATAACAGTGATCAGCCTAATCAGCAGTTTATATCTGACACTTGAGGGTGCACGTGGCACGCGCGGTCGATCCCTCACCGCCAGATGAACACGTGCAGGTGAGGGAGGGACAAGGGGTGTTTGAGATAGGGGGAGCGTTGTGCCTGTCCGCCGTCATCAGTCTTTACCTGTGTGACCGAGACCCCATCTGTCGAGCCACGGAACGGGTGGGGTTTGAATCCATGGCGAGTAAGCCACTGGACCAGCTGGCTACAATAAGATTCGTCCAACTAGGTATATTTGTACACCATAGGGAGGTTAGTATGGGCCACCACTGTGACACAAATGTAAGTTTTTGCAAATGAATCTCACACCAGAGTGTCTTGCGGGAGATTCGTCTGTGTAGTAGGTAATGGGTGGGTGTTAGTAATAGGTAGGTGATGGGTGGGTGTTAGCAATAGGTGGGTAATAGCTGGGTGTCAGCAATAGGTAGGTGTGGTAGGTAATGGGTGGGTGTTATTAATAGGTGGGTATGGTAGGTGATGGGTGGGTGTTAGCAATAGGTAGGTAATGACTGGGTGTTAGTAATAGGTGGGTGTAGTAGGTATTGGCTGGGTGTTAGTAATAGGTGGGTATGGTAGGTGATGGGTGAGTGTTAGCAATAGGTGGGTAATGGCTGAGTGTTAGCAATAGGTGGGTAATGGCTGAGTGTTAGTAATAGGTGGGTATGGTAGGTAATGGGTGGGTAATGACTGGCTGTTAGTAATAGGTGGGTATGGTAAGTGAGGGGTGGGTGTTAGTAATAGGTAGGTAATGGCTGGGTGTTAGTAATAGGTGGGTATGGTAGACGATGGATGGGTGTTAGCAATAGGTAGGTAATTGCTGGGTATTAGTATTACGTGAGTAATGGCTGGGTGTTAGTAATAGGTGGGTAATGGGTGGGTGTTAGCAATAGATGGGTGTGGTAGGTAATGGATGAGTATTAGTAGCAGCCAAGTGTGGTAGGTAATGTCAGCATTGGATCTATCAAAGCTTATTGCTTGGATAGCATTAAAAATGGGTTGGGCAGATATTCTGTTAGTGGGTTGGATTTGTGAAGGACTTGCCTAGTATGGGCCAGTAGGCCTGCTGTAGTGTTCCTCCTTTCTTATGTTCTTATGATCTTGTCTTCCAATAAAAATATAACGTTAATTACCGTAGAAATAATTTAGTATGTTTTACATAAAATACGTGTTCTATACTGCCGTGGGCTTGATGGAGCACATGACCTTCTCCTTGCAGGACATAGGTGAGAAGCCTGCAGGATTCAGTACGGCTCTAGGAAGCCCAGTGGGGTGCTGAGTGCCGTGCCCGTGGTGAAGCGATGCTTTACGCCTGAGGAGCACACGGGGGTACCCACCGTGCATGTGGGTATCTTTAGCAAGATCCCTGTTGTGGGCTCAGGTATGCCCTGCCAGGTCACTCTCAACCCTCGGCAGTGGAAGTTACTTTGAGAATTTCATTGGTGGTGTTGAGCTTCGTAACAGTTATCCTCGTTCAGAAGACTGACAGCCTCTCATCACATAGCTGATACACAGGTTTGAGGAAAAGAGATCCACGTGTTAAGTGGTTGTGAGAAAGACACGTGTTCAGCGGTTGTCTGTGATCAAGACACGTGTTCAGTGTATTTTCCTGAGCCCGCAACACGTGTTCAGCGCACGTCAGAGGGCTAGAACGTGCTCAGTGCATGTCAGCGGGACCAGACACGTGTTAAGTGATTCCTCTTAATATTCAACACGTGTGTTTGTGGGGAGGGGGGTTGGGATGCGTGTGCATGTAAATTATCAGATTTGTAATTAGTGGTTAATGAGGCGTTCACCTGCGTGTGTGTAAATGAAATATGCACCTGCGTGTGTGTAAACGAGGCGTGCACCTACGTGTATGTAAACGAAGTATGCACCTGTGTAAGTGTAAACGAGGCGTGCACCTACGTGTGTGTGTACATGAGGAATGCACCTGCGTGTGAGATCCACCTCTGGTGAAAATTGTGTGACCCATATCCTCGGAGGAGTGGATATAAAGGCTTCTTGGAAAAATGTTTGATACATGTTTAATACAGACTTTGTATGTGTCTGTGTTCAGCATTTCCAGGAACTGCTGATGGATTACGGTGTTCATGACTGTTTTCCAGTTCTTTATTTATTTTGTCACAGTCATTTACCTGACTGTTGAAGTTAAATTTACTGAACCTCCCTTCTGGTACATTATTACTGGAGTTTTCCCATGATTGCTGTGATAAGAGTATATTGTGACTGTTACGTCTCTCACTTTTACGAAGATCAAATCCAGTGTATATTCATTTCTAGTGGGTTCTGGTATGTGTTGGATCAAAGAATACCTTTCACAAAGCTCCATCAGCTCTCTTGTGTGTACCTACCAAGCTAGTGTGCTTCCAGGAGCTGTTTCTGGTACAATGTTATTATTTACCATCTTCCATTTCATATTTGGGAGATTCAGATCTCCAAGGTGGATATTTGTTGAGGGGATTTCAAAACCTTTAAGGCAGCTGTCTATCTTCCTTAGCTGATCCGTGAATTCCTCAGCCGTTGTTGACGGTGGCTTATAATAAGAGGAAAATTACTAAATTTCTATTTTCCACCTTAAAACTTCGTCCTCCTCCATGTGACTTACTTACTGTCACGTCTGTAAATATTGTGGTTTTGGTTATTATCTCACCGGCCAAAACATCCCTTGTATGTGTTTCTGTAAATGCTCAAACACAGTATTTGTTTATGTGGAGGCCACTTATATAGCTTTATTTGTTTTCCAACCTTGAGTGTTTACAAAAAAAGGAAGGACGATTTACCATTTGGGATGTCTTGTTTTGGTGTTGGTCTTGTTAGTACCACTGATACTGTGTCATCGTGTAAGATGGGTCTTGGTGGACACATTTCTGGTGTCCCCAGTGTTGTCTGTAATGTGGTATGGTGCATGTTTGGGCTGGGTATGTGTGGAATAGGTTCACTGTCTCCCATTGTCATGTTTGGCCTGGGTATGTGTGGAACTGGTTCACTGTCTACCATTGTCATGTTTGGCCTGGGTATGTATGGAACAGGTTCACTGTCTACCATTGTCATGTTTGGCCTGGGTATGTATGGAACAGGTTCACTGTCTACCATTGTCATGTTTGGCCTGGGTATGTATGGAACAGGTTCACTGTCTACCATTGTCATGTTTGGCCTGGGTATGTGTGGAACAGGTTTACTGTCTACCATTGTCATGTTTGGCCTGGGTATGTGTGGAACTGGTTCTTTTGTATATAGTTCTTCTGTTTTCTAATTATGTCCAAGAATTTGTATTGATAAAGCCACTGGATGGCGAAACGTTTACAATAAAGTGCACAAGTGTCTTAACTTTCATCTTGTCGGTATTGTATACCTGTCTTGCGGAACTGGTTCACTGTCTACCATTGTCATGTTTGGCCTGGGTACGTGTGGAACTGGTTCACTGTCTACCATTGTCATGTTTGGCCTGGGTATGTGTGGAACAGGTTCACTGTCTACCATTGTCATGTTTGGCCTGGGTATGTGTGGAACTGGTTCACTGTCTTCCATTGCCATGTTTGGCCTGGGTATGTGTGGAACAGGTTCATTGTCTACCATTGCCATGTTTGGCCTGGGTTTGTGTGGAACTGGTTCACTGTCTACCATTGTCATGTGTGTGTCTGTATTTCCAGTGTTTTTTTTTTTCACTGGGTTTCTTCGTCTTTTCCTTAGGCAGCAACTCGCTCCGCTTAAAAAAATGTAAATTTTTCTTGTTTACTACGTAGATCTACAGTATATCATTGTGTTCTCTTTGTGTGGAATTTTGGGCAGCTTAGGTCGTAACATTATCTGGTTTCTAATGATGAACTGCACATCTCTGAGTGAAAATACCTTCACTCTTCACCAAAGCGGCACTTCCATGTCCTCAGCTTGTTAGAACACCTGATATGTATGTACATTCTTTTCTTAAGTTCCAGGACCCCCGGCAAAGTATCTACATATTTTCTCTCTCCTATCTTTGTGACACATTCTCGCTGACGTCATTGTTTCCTACTCTTTCCTTGTTATCCTATTCTGTGTTTTCCTGGCTCCCTCTGCTGCTTCAGTATTGAACCAGCTTATTCCTGTTGCGGCAGGGCCTCCAAGAGAAACTTTGCAAGACAGGACAAGTTTCTTTTGGGGCCTGTGGGGGCAGGTTGAGGGCCCCCAATCTAAGTGGATTTTACATACTTATTTTTCTACATAAACTAAAAATAATTTATATTACCAAAAAAAAAATCAGCCGGTACATTGGTCCGGGCCCCGGACCAATGTATCGGCTGAACCCCTCTCTCATAGGCTTTATCATTAGCCTACAGGATACCTTGAGCCGTGAGAGCAATATGTGGTTCCAGGACTTGTGGACATACGCCGGCTCTGTGAAATAAAGACACAAGAGGAACTCTCGAGGAGGGATTTCCTAAAGCTACTTGAGCACTTGCGGCCACTGATATAGGGACTGTGTGAAAGTCGGTCTGGGTCCCTGGTTAATATTGTGTTTAAAATACATGTTAGCCGAGGTATGGAGAGTAGTACACAAGAGGGAAATGTTCACATACTGTTGGTGAGCATGAGAAAGTGTGTGTGTGTGTGTGTTGTAGAGAAGGAGAGAGAGAAAGAGAGAGATCAGAATATACATTATTGTATTAAGGGATATATTGTTGTGGCTGCTAGACATGTATAGCCAGTACATGTTGTTGGAGACTTGTACATGTTGCTGGAGACTTGTACATGTGTAGTGAGAGTAGCTACCACCTGACCCAGAGAGCAGAGCGCAGCATGGCAGATTTTTTTATTCCCGCAACAGTCTCACTTATCATTCTGGATACACAATACTATGACCTCTGCCTCACACTACTAAAATCTCAAGCATTCTCCAGTGTATTGTTAAGTTGCTGATAGAGTGTTATTTTTGCTGCCAATGTTGAGAGTTTCATAAGAATGGTGAAGTTTGAGAAGATTACAGAATGTCACCAGAATGTTATTTCCACGCTAAACGCAACACAGGAGCTGACCTTTCTCATCACAAGTGTGAGTGCATGAGTAGGAAGTTCACGTGTGTTAGGTCACTGTAGTGTGACCTCTCAAACACTAACCTCTCACTCGTGTTATTAAATGTGATCAGTCTTAACACACATGAACACTGATCTTTCAGATGTATTTACCGCTAATCAGTTATTTTTTTAATTGTCAGTTATCGACCCCGTGGCTGTGTAGGACCAAGCCTTCTAAAAAGAAAATGTTACGAAAACAAGAGATATTAGGAAATATATTAAAGTGAAGATAAGTGCCTCACGAGCCCCATCCGTACCGTGGTCTGACTCTGAAGATAAGTGCCTCACGAGCCCCATCCGTACCGTGGTCTGACTCTGAAGATAAGTGCCTCACGAGCCCCAGCCGTACCGCGGTCTGAAGATAAGTGCCTCACGAGCCCCATCCGTACCGTGGTCTAACTCTGAAGATAAGTGCCTCACGAGCCCCAGCCGTACCGTGGTCTGAAAATAAGTGCCTCACGAGCCCCAGCCATACCGTGGCCTGAAGATAAGTGCCTCACGAGCCCCAGCCGTACCGTGGTCTGACTTTGAAGATAAGTGCCTCACGAGCCCCAGCCGTACCCTGGTCTGACTCTGAAGATAAGTGCCTCACGAGCCCCATCCGTACCGTGGTCTGACTTTGAAGATAAGTGCCTCACGAGCCCCAGCCGTACCGTGGTCTGAAGATAAGTGCCTCACGAGCCCCAGCCGTACCGCAGTCTGAAGATAAGTGCCTCACGAGCCCCATCCGTACCGTGGTCTAACTCTGAAGATAAGTGCCTCACGAGCCCCAGCCGTACCCTGGTCTGACTCTGAAGATAAGTGCCTCACGAGCCCCATCCGTACCGTGGTCTGACTTTGAAGATAAGTGCCTCACGAGCCCCAGCCGTACCGCGGTCTGAAGATAAGTGCCTCACGAGCCCCATCCGTACCGTGGTCTGACTGTAAAGATAAGTGCCTCTCGAGCCCCATCCGTACCGTGGTCTAACTCTGAAGATAAGTGCCTCACGAGCCCCATCCGTACCGTGGTCTGACTTTGAAGATAAGTGCCTCACGAGCCCCAGCCGTACCGCGGTCTGAAGATAAGTGCCTCACGAGCCCCATCCGTACCGTGGTCTGACTTTAAAGATAAGTGCCTCACGAGCCCCAGCCGTACCGTGGTCTGAAGATAAGTGCCTCACGAGCCCCAGCCGTACCGTGGTCTGAAGATAAGTGCCTCACGAGCCCCAGCCGTACCGTGGTCTGAAGATAAGTGTATACTGAATGGCAGTAGAAGTTTATGTAATGTGCTTATCATCTTACATGTTCGCGAGACAGAAAGAAAACGCCGATAGTCTTGCCAGAGTGCAAAACATTTAAGAGGCTTCCGTGTCGCAGACATGAGATGAGGTCAGTACCTCCTTGGAAAACTTGAGTGATATATTTGTTCCTTAATCCTGCACCTCCTGCAGTGGACATATATGGCCACTGTTGTGTAGTAAATATTGATGGCTCTTCTCTCCTCTGTGGCGCCCTCTGTGGTCAACACTTCATACGTATCCCCACCTTTTCTTACTAAGCTCCTTCCACTCCTCCCCCAAACCGCTAAAACTCTTTCAACTGGGATAAATGTCCATCAATTCTGGGTGGCAAAGCTGGCCGGCCACTCCTCGAGACGTGTGATTACCCTCTGTGGGAGACCAAGATAATGACTGGGTCTCCAGAGTGTCACAACAAGACGTTCTGAGGTAATATTGTCTGGGTTGTGTAGCTAGTGGTCTCTTGACTGCTGCTGCCGTCATCCTGGTGAAAAGCTCTTGATCTCAGAAATTGTAACGCTATGTGATCCTAACGGGTAAAAGGACACATGTGCAACTAATGCAACGTTTTAATGTGGTAACGTTTCGCTTTCCAGGAGCTGGAGCTGGAGAGCGAAACGTTGTCATAATAAAAATGTCGCATTAGTTGCACTTGTGTCCTTTTACCTGACATGTTGTGGGTAATTCTACCAACATTAATACAATACCAACATAGACACCTCTTGCTTCATACAATAAAACAAACTCTATTTTCGGAAACAGTGCAGATGTTTTTATGTATTTCTTTTTCCACAATAGTTGTATTAAACACCTGAGTGTTACACACTGATGATAAACTATAAATGTTTAACCCAGGATAAACCAGCAAAACTAAAGTTTGTGATTTATTTCCACTGAGGTTTTCTAAGATTGAGTAGTAGAGTTACACGAGTGAGAATGGTTAAGGGATAGTTGGAACTGTCTAATATAGACCAGTAGGCCTGCCCTAGTGTTATGTTATGTGAGAACACTTGCATGTCAGTTGGACCTGCTTAATATAGGTCAGTAGGCTTACTTCAATGTTTTAATATGGCCCATTAGGTCTACTCCAGTGCTCGCTTCTTCTTACATATCTCTGACCACAGCATCTGTTGTAACTCATCATTGATGAGGTGAAGTACTAGAAGTAACACTTGTGTTGTATGATTGTTGTTGACAGGCAGTGACGCTTCAGTACTGCCCTCTGGGAATGTTGTCCTTAATGCTCCCAGGTTGTTGTTGACAGGCAGTGACGCTTCAGTACTGCTCTCTGGGAATGTTGTCCTTAATGCTCCCAGGTTGTTGTTGACAGGCAGTGACGCTTCAGTACTGCCCTCTGGGAATGTTGTCCTTAATGTTCCCAGGTTGTTGTTGACAGGCAGTGACGCTTCAGTACTGCCCTCTGGGAATGTTGTCCTTAATGCTCCCAGGTTGTTGTTGACAGGCAGTGACGCTTCAGTACTGCCCTCTGGGAATGTTGTCCTTAATGCTCCCAGGTTGTTGTTGACAGGCAGTGACGCTTCAGTACTGCCCTCTGGGAATGTTGTCCTTAATGCTCCCAGGTTGTTGTTGACAGGCAGTGACGCTTCAGTACTGCCCTCTGGGAATGTTGTCCTTAATGTTCCCAGGTTGTTGTTGACAGGCAGTGACGCTTCAGTACTGCCCTCTGGGAATGTTGTCCTTAATGCTCCCAGGTTGTTGTTGACAGGCAGTGACGCTTCAGTACTGCCCTCTGGGAATGTTGTCCTTAATGCTCCCAGGTTGTTGTTGACAGGCAGTGACGCTTCAGTACTGCCCTCTGGGAATGTTGTCCTTAATGTTCCCAGGTTGTTGTTGACAGGCAGTGACGCTTCAGTACTGCCCTCTGGGAATGTTGTCCTTAATGCTCCCAGGTTGTTGTTGACAGGCAGTGACGCTTCAGTACTGCCCTCTGGGAATGTTGTCCTTAATGCTCCCAAGTTGTTGTTGACAGGCAGTGACGCTTCAGTACTGCCCTCTGGGAATGTTGTCCTTAATGCTCCCAGGTTGTTGTTGACAGGCAGTGACGCTTCAGTACTGCCCTCTGGGAATGTTGTCCTTAATGCTCCCAGGTTGTTGTTGACAGGCAGTGACGCTTCAGTACTGCCCTCTGGGAATGTTGTCCTTAATGCTCCCAGGTTGTTGTTGACAGGCAGTGACGCTTCAGTACTGCCCTCTGGGAATGTTGTCCTTAATGCTCCCAGGTTGTTGTTGACAGGCAGTGACGCTTCAGTACTGCCCTCTGGGAATGTTGTCCTTAATGCTCCCAGGTTGTTGTTGACAGGCAGTGACGCTTCAGTACTGCCCTCTGGAAATGTTGTCTTTAATGCTCCCAGGTTGTTGTTGACAGGCAGTGACGCTTCAGTACTGCCCTCTGGGAATGTTGTCCTTAATGTTCCCAGGTTGTTGACAGGCAGTGACGCTTCAGTACTGCCCTCTGGGAATGTTGTCCTTAATGCTCCCAGGTGATTATCCCAGGGTTAAGAGGCACACCAATGCTGGGAATGTTGTCCTTAATGCTCCCAGGTGATTATCCCAGGGTTAAGAAGCACAACAGTGCTGGGAATGTTGTCCTTAATGCTCCCAGGTGACTATCCCAGGGTTAAGCACACCAGTGCTGGGAATGTTGTCCTTAATGCTCCCAGGTGATTATCCCAGGGTTAAGAAGCACAACAGTGCTGGGAATGTTGCCCTTAATGCTCCCAGGTGATTATCCCAGGGTCAAGAAGCACACCAGTGCTGGGAATGTTGTCCTTAATGCTCCCAGGTGATCATCCCAGGGTTAAGAAGTACACCAGTGCTGGGAATGTAGCCCTTGACCCCCCCTGCTTATCCTCCATTTATATATCTATTCAGCACCTGAAGATTACTCCTACGACCTCTACGGTAGTTCATTTTCCACACACATTGTTTATATAAAGGTGCTCTACTCCAACCCATGAAAGGCGTGTGTGTGTGTGTGTGTGTGTTTGGGGGTATAGAAAGAGGGTTTAGGGTGTGTGTGTATGTGTGTGCGCGCGCGTGCGGGACTGGTTGTACGTCAAGTTTTGGCGGGGAAGCCTGGGAGGTTCCCGGGAAAACACAGGGCTTGCCAACCTCTCCGCACCCACAACAAGCTTGAAACACAGAGCCTGCCAACCTCTCCGTATCCACAACAAACTTGATACCACTTCATCACCTTGGGTTGGAAAGGATAAAATACGTTATTTGATCTTTTTATTGAGTTAAAATAATCAAACAGTAAGCGATCTTTAAAAAGAAGTAACATTTATTGAGCCATGCAGCCATGATGGCAGCCAACATGTGGTAGGTCACTCACAGCTCGTAGTAAATCCGCTGCCAGACGTCGCTAACCGCAATGTTGGTAGCCCTGATGAGTGAACCTCAGTGTGGTAGGTCACTCACAGTTCGTAGTAAACCCGCTGCCAGACGTCGCTACACGCCATCTTTAATGATTCATGTTGCCCTGTAACGCGCGCTCGGTGGCGTCATGGGCGTCGCACTGTGCATGTGCAGCACGTCTTAATAAATAAGAACTGTGCGCTGTGTTAAAAACTGTAGGCGAGGTAAAGCTGTGGGCAGCAGGTATACCAAGGAAGTGTAGTTGTGGTGGTGCTGGTGTGGTTGTGTGGTGCTGGTGTAGTGGTTGTGGTGGTGCTGGTGTAGTGGTTGTGGTGGTGGTGCTGGTGTAGTGGTTGTGGTGGTGTGGTGGTGGTGCTGGTTTGGTGGTTGTGGGTGTGTGGTGGTTGTGTGGTGCTGGTGTAGTGGTTGTGTGGTGGTGGTGCTGGTGTAGTGGTTGTGGTGGTGCTGGTGTAGTGGTTATGGTTGTGTGGTGGTGGTGCTGGTGTGGTGGTTGTGGCCGTGTGGTGGTGCTGGTGTAGTGGTTGTGGTGATGCTGGTGTAGTGGTTGTATGGTGGTTGTGGTTGTGTGGTGCTGGTGGTTGTAGTTGTGGTGGTTATGGTGGTTGTGGCTGTGGTGGCTGTTATGGTTGTGGTGGTGGGGAGGGGGGTAACGTGTTACCAGGGCTGGTACCAGCTACACCTCATCACTGTTACCACACTAGCTAGCCATTCTCTCTCTCTACACTGGTATATTCTTACCATGGGGTCTTCCCTCCCCCTTCCCCCCAGAATGAAAAAAAAACCATTCACCATCATTCAGTCGCTGTCTTTCTAGAAGCATGGTAACATTGCAGCTCAGATGGTCCTCCGACATGCAGCATCTCTACCCCTCCTTCAGAATGCAGGCACTGTACTCCCCACCTCCAGGACTCAAGTCCGGCTAACCATATGTCAAAAACAAGGAAAAAAAAAAAATCCAGTATCAGGCCCTTGCTGAAATAGGATGGGACTTACACGAACGACAACAAAGAAATGAGTGAGATTATGATTCTGTGTTTAGTGAATTGTTAATCAGACAAAAGATCGACAATCCCAATGTATTTTTCATGAGCGAGACTCAAAACTTTGTCAATATATGCCAAATTTCGGACATAACCCTAACTCCACTGAACTTTGAAACAGACTCGTGGAACTCTGTGTTCATCAAGAACTGCAAGAAACCCTTATCGCATACCTTAAGTATACTGTACGGAGAGGAAGCATGGACACGGGTGTTATCCCACAGTCGCAAAAAACAACAGATATAGCCTTATTCCACAAAGGTGGCAGCAAAGCTATAGCAAAGAATTAAAGACCGATAGCTCTAACATCCCACATTATAAAAATCTTTGAAAATGTTCTGTGAAGCAAGATGGCCAACCACTTAAATTCCCAACAATTGCACAACCCAGGGCAGGATGGGTTTATGGAGGTCGCTCCTACCTTTCGCAACTACTGGACCACGATGACATTGGTCATGGATGCGCTGCAGAATAAACAGAATAGAGATGTAGTTTACACAGACTAATGTGCAACATCTGGGTCTCTTTATTTGTAGACGTTTCACCATCCAGTGGCTTTATCAATACAATACAAGGACATAACCTGAAGAATGTAGAATGAGGTAATCAGTCCTTCAGACTGCGGTGCTCCTCACCAACACCAAGGCTGAGGGACTGATTACCTCATCTTTTGTACATAATTCTACAGTCTTCAGGTTATGTCCTTATATCGCATTAATACAGTCACTGGTTGGCGAAACGTCTACAAATAAAGAGACCCAGATGTTGCACATTAGTCTAATTCTTCGACCTGAGACATATTGCCTAAAAAATAAAATGTAAGTAACACCGGAGCCACACTAGAAGGAAGATG
This sequence comes from Cherax quadricarinatus, assembly GCF_038502225.1. NCBI lineage: Eukaryota > Metazoa > Arthropoda > Malacostraca > Decapoda > Parastacidae > Cherax > Cherax quadricarinatus. Next base: position 794,595 of record NC_091333.1, read on the forward strand.
ACACTAGAGGACCAAACAGTAAGTAACACCGGAGCCACACTAGAAGGAAGATGACACTAGAGGACCAAACAGTAAGTAACACCGTAGCCACACTAGAAGGAAGATGACACTAGAGGACCAAACAGTAAGTAACACCGGAGCCACACTAGAAGGAGGATGACACTAGAGGACCAAACAGTAAGTTACACCGTAGCCACACTAGAAGGAGGATGACACTAGAGGACCAAACAGTAAGTTACACCGTAGCCACACTAGAAGGAAGATGACACTAGAGGACCAAACAGTAAGTTACACCGTAGCCACACTAGAAGGAAGATGACACTAGAGGACCAAACAGTAAGTTACACCGTAGCCACACTAGAAGGAAGATGACACTAGAGGACCAAACAGTAAGTTACACCGTAGCCACACTAGAAGGTAGATGACACTAGAGGACCAAACAGTAAGTTACATCGTAGCCACACTAGAAGGAAGATGACACTAGAGGACCAAACAGTAAGTTACACCGTAGCCACACTAGAAGGAAGATGACACTAGAGGACCAAACAGTAAGTTACACCATAGCCACACTAGAAGGAAGATGACACTAGAGGACCAAACAGTAAGTTACACCGTAGCCACACTAGAAGGAAGATGACACTAGAGGACCAAACAGTAAGTTACACCGTAGCCACACTAGAAGGAGGATGACACTAGAGGACCAAACAGTAAGTTACACCGTAGCCACACTAGAAGGAGGATGACACTAGAGGACCAAACAGTAAGTTACACCGTAGCCACACTAGAAGGAAGATGACACTAGAGGACCAAACAGTAAGTTACACCGTAGCCACACTAGAAGGAAGATGACACTAGAGGACCAAACAGTAAGTTACATCGTAGCCACACTAGAAGGTAGATGACACTAGAGGACCAAACAGTAAGTTACACCGTAGCCACACTAGAAGGAAGATGACACTAGAGGACCAAACAGTAAGTTACACCGTAGCCACACTAGAAGGAAGATGACACTAGAGGACCAAACAGTAAGTAACACCGTAGCCACACTAGAAGGAAGATGACACTAGAGGACCAAACAGTAAGTTACACCGTAGCCACACTAGAAGGAAGATGACACTAGAGGACCAAACAGTAAGTAACACCGTAGCCACACTAGAAGGAGGATGACACTAGAGGACCAAACAGTAAGTTACACCGTAGCCACACTAGAAGGGGGATGACACTAGAGGACCAAACAGTAAGTTACACCGTAGCCACACTAGAAGGAAGATGACACTAGAGGACCAAACAGTAAGTTACACCGTAGCCACACTAGAAGGAAGATGACACTAGAGGACCAAACAGTAAGTTACACCGTAGCCACACTAGAAGGAAGATGACACTAGAGGACCAAACAGTAAGTTACATCGTAGCCACACTAGAAGGAAGATGACACTAGAGGACCAAACAGTAAGTTACATCGTAGCCACACTAGAAGGAAGATGACACTAGAGGACCAAACAGTAAGTTACACCGTAGCCACACTAGAAGGAAGATGACACTAGAGGACCAAACAGTAAGTTACATCGTAGCCACACTAGAAGGAAGATGACACTAGAGGACCAAACAGTAAGTTACACCGTAGCCACACTAGAAGGAAGATGACACTAGAGGACCAAACAGTAAGTTACACCGTAGCCACACTAGAAGGAAGATGACACTAGAGGACCAAACAGTAAGTTACATCGTAGCCACACTAGAAGGAAGATGACACTAGAGGACCAAACAGTAAGTTACACCGTAGCCACACTAGAAGGAGGATGACACTAGAGGACCAAACAGTAAGTTACACCGTAGCCACACTAGAAGGAAGATGACACTAGAGGACCAAACAGTAAGTTACATCGTAGCCACACTAGAAGGAAGATGACACTAGAGGACCAAACAGTAAGTTACACCGTAGCCACACTAGAAGGAGGATGACACTAGAGGACCAAACAGTAAGTTACACCGTAGCCACACTAGAAGGAAGATGACACTAGAGGACCAAACAGTAAGTTACACCGTAGCCACACTAGAAGGAAGATGACACTAGAGGACCAAACAGTAAGTAACACCGTAGCCACACTAGGAGGAGGATGACACTAGAGGACCAAACAGTAAGTTACACCGTAGCCACACTAGAAGGAAGATGACACTAGAGGACCAAACAGTAAGTAACACCGTAGCCACACTAGAAGGAAGATGACACTAGAGGACCAAACAGTAAGTTACACCGTAGCCACACTAGAAGGAAGATGACACTAGAGGACCAAACAGTAACACCGTAGCCACACTAGAAGGAGGATGACACTAGAGGACCAAACAGTAAGTTACACCGTAGCCACACTAGAAGGAGGATGACACTAGAGGACCAAACAGTAAGTTACATCGTAGCCACACTAGAAGGAAGATGACACTAGAGGACCAAACAGTAAGTAACAGGCTCTGGTGGCCTGGTGGTTAACGCTCTCGCTTCACACGGTGAGGGCCTGGGTTCGATTCCCAGCCAGAGTAGAAACATTGGACGTGTTTCTTTCCACCTGTTGTCTATGTTCCCCATCAGTAAAATGGGTACCTGGGTGTTAGTCGACTGGTGTGGGTCGCATCCTGGGACACTGACCTAAGGAGGCCTGGTCACAGACCGGGCCGCGGGGGCGTTGACCCCCGGAACTCTCTCCAGATAAACTCTCTCCAGTAGCCACACTAGAAGGAGGATGACACTAGAGGACCAAACAGTAAGTTACATCGTAGCCACACTAGAAGGAAGATGACACTAGAGGACCAAACAGTAAGTTACACCGTAGCCACACTAGAAGGAAGATGACACTAGAGGACCAAACAGTAAGTTACACCGTAGCCACACTAGAAGGAAGATGACGCTAGAGGACCAAACAGTAAGTTACACCGTAGCCACACTAGAAGGAAGATGACACTAGAGGACCAAACAGTAAGTTACATCGTAGCCACACTAGAAGGAAGATGACACTAGAGGACCAAACAGTAAGTTACACCGTAGCCACACTAGAAGGAAGATGACACTAGAGGACCAAACAGTAAGTTACATCGTAGCCACACTAGAAGGAGGATGACACTAGAGGACCAAACAGTAAGTTACACCGTAGCCACACTAGAAGGAAGATGACACTAGAGGACCAAACAGTAAGTTACATCGTAGCCACACTAGAAGGAAGATGACACTAGAGGACCAAACAGTAAGTTACACCGTAGCCACACTAGAAGGAAGATGACACTAGAGGACCAAACAGTAAGTTACATCGTAGCCACACTAGAAGGAAGATGACACTAGAGGACCAAACAGTAAGTTACACCGTAGCCACACTAGAAGGAAGATGACACTAGAGGACCAAACAGTAAGTTACATCGTAGCCACACTAGAAGGAGGATGACACTAGAGGACCAAACAGTAAGTTACATCGTAGCCACACTAGAAGGAGGATGACACTAGAGGACCAAACAGTAAGTTACATCGTAGCCACTAGGAGGATGACACTAGAGGACCAAACAGTAAGGCTATAAGAAGAATGGAGGAGCACTCAGTAGGATGACAGAATTATACAAATATTTTTTTTTTATGCAGTATACAATTAGTTTACAAGTAATAACATAATGTTAGGCACAATAGAAAACCACTAAGATGAGTGCAAGAATCTGACAGTGTTTCAGTAAGATGTTCACGGGAGAGTGAAGGAAGATGTTCACGGGAGAGTGAAGGAAGATGTTCACGGGAGAGTGAAGGAAGATGTTCACGGGAGAGTGAAGGAAGATGTTCACGGGAGAGTGAAGGAAGATGTTCACGGGAGAGTGAAGGAAGATGTTCACGGGAGAGTGAAGGAAGATGTTCACGGGAGAGTGAAGGAAGATGTTCACGGGAGAATGAAGGAAGATCTTCATGGGAGAGTGAAGGAAGCTGCCTGAGAGCAAGTGATGATAAGAACAAAAACAGACTGATGCACAATCAGTGGTATAAAATAAATGCGAACGTAAGGAAGAGGAAGACACAGATGGAAGCTAAAAACAATGTTAGGAAATACATTAATTAAAAGGACGCATGTGCAACTATTGTGACATTTTATATAGATACTAGACTCATAATATAATCGTTGTTGGTAGTAATAGTGGTGATGGTAGTAGTAGTAGTAGTATTAATAGTGGCAGCAGTATCAGCTATATTATGGTTGGGTTTACTGTTTTAAGGAAAATTTTCTTGCTAATACTTCGTATAGGATGATGTTGCATTTATTTTGTTGAATTATGTTAGAAATATCGATCTAAGATGACTGAAGGGACGTGTCTCGCTCTCAGGGCGGTAAGGACGTGAAATGAACCTAATTTGGAAGCAGTACGTGAAGGATACACGAAGAATCTTTCTGAAGGTCAAGGCTTCCCTGCGGCCCTGTCCTGAACCAGGCCTCCTGGTGGATCAAGGCTTGATGAACTAGGCTGTTACTACTGGCCTCACGCTGTCGGCTTGAAATCAGCAATACCAGGCGATGAGGCTTAAGAGGTGAGACGAAGACCCAGAACTTGAACCCCGTAAACACACATCAGTGTGTGTAAATGAACACACACACACACACACACACACACACACACAGGCACATGGATGAACTTGTACACACAAAGATGAGTATGTATACACTCACATCAGTGAAGTTGTCGAGTCATCTGTGACAACACCTCCACTCTTCAGTGCCTCTGCCCTAATGGTCCACACACACACACACACACACACACACACACACACACACACACACACACACACACACACACACACACACACACACACACACAGGGCCAGGAGCTGAGTCTCGACCCCTGCAACCACAATTAGGTGTGTACACACACACACACACACACACACACACATACATACATCCCAGGTCGCCTAGTATATCTCAGGCTGTATGCAGGTGATGTGTGTTGACACTGGAGGAGAAATGACCTTCATTTGTGTCTCACTCGTCGAAGGAAGAGCACCCACAACACACCCACGAGAACAACATCCATAAGAGTAGACTGAGGTTACGCCAACATATCTGTGAAATCACGTCAGTATACCTGTGAGGTCAAGTCAGTATATCTGTGTGAGGTCAAGTCAGTATATCTGTGTGAGGTCAAGTCAGTATATCTGTGTGAGGTCAAGTCAGTATATCTGTGAAGTCAAGTCAGTATATCTGTGTGAGGTCAAGTCAGTATATCTGTGAGGTCAAGTCAGTATACCTGTGAGGTCAAGTCACTATATCTGTGTGAGGTCAAGTCAGTATATCTGTGTGAGGTCAAATCAGTATATCTGCGTGAGGTCAAGTCAGTATATCTGTGAAGTCAAGTCACTATATCTGTGTGAGGTCACGTCAATATATGTGTGAGTAGTGAGGTGTAGCGGAGATATGTAAATTAATCCAGCACAGGTGTATATACGGGGGTGCAGGTGTGGGCACGCTTGGCTTACAGGTGGATGGTGCACGTGTCTAGGGCAACTGTAGTCAAGGTCACACAGGCGTCTTCACCTGTGTACCAATTAATTAAGCGTGCAGTTACCTTGGGTTGAGTGACTGGGTGACTGAGGGCGTCATTGAGGGTGTCAGGCACAGTAGAGGGTATAGTGTTGTAGAGGGTATGGTGTTGTAGAGGGTATGGTGTTGTAGAGGGTATGGTGTTGTAGAGGGTATGGTGTTGTAGAGGGTATGGTGTTGTAGAGGGTATGGTGTTGTAGAGGGTATGGTGTTCTAGAGGGTATAGTGTTGTAGAGGGTATGGTGTTGTAGATGGTATAGTGTTGTAGACGGTAATGTTCACTGCTGAACATTTTTGTCCTGATGAACGACATAACAGAAGTGAAAATGTCAGTATATATATATAATATATATATATATATATATATATATATATATATATATATATATATATATATATATATATATATATATATATAATGTATGTGATTGGGTCCCTGATGATGCAGCACAGCTGGTCACACCTGGTACAGCATCATCTGTGATTGGTCTGAAATACGCTCTGTATGGAGTTATGAATGATTCTTTGTAGATGGTCCTCAATGTGGCTCTTCAGTTGGCCAGAGTCGCGCACACAGCCCAGGTTATTGGACTGATCTGGTCTTCCGGTGAGATCCGTGGTATTTAGATAAATGGTTCAGAGAACCGACAAGTTGATAAATTAGACACAAGTGCAACATTTGGGTATTTTTATTGCGGAAACGTTTTGCCATGCAGTGGCTTCATCAGTCCAATACAAAGAAGAATGGTGAAGACCAGAAGGAGTGTGAGGTAATCAGTCCTTCATCCTAGAGTCGATGTAATGTCCATTTATCTTGATAAGAATACAGCATATGCGCAAAGAAGTGGCTTATATACTGTAGACAGGTGAGGTGAAGCAGTCGTATGCGGTGTCACCTTGGACAAATCCACAGGTAGGTTAGGCAAGCGTAGAATTCCCTGTATCAAGATCGCAAGATGCTGCTGTGTCTGACAGGAATGTTGATAAATGGTTCAGAGAACCGACATCATCGAGATGCTTAGTACAGAACTTACCTCCAGGTTATTCTTTTTGTCTGACAACCTTCATCCTCTCAGTCTGACTGGGCCAAACTGGTCGTTAAGTACCACAACTACTACTGCTATTACTTCACTTGGTCTGTGTTTAATTTCTGGCTTTCTTTCTTCTCCGATTTTCACATTCTTTCACTTGTCATTTGTCTCACTATCCCTCCAGTATGCAGATTTCTTCTTTAAGTAGGTTCCTGTATGGCTGCCAATTCTTTTTTGAGTCTTACCTTACCTTCTCCGGTACTTATTTGTTTCATTACATTTCCGTCGTCATTGAGCGAGACTGCATATCTCTTGTGACAGGACTAGTACATGTGGGACCCCGCTCATCACTGGTGTTTCACAATATGCCCTTCCTCATCATTACTCTCACTCCTTCTCACTAAGTATTCTTTAATCAAATAAAGAACTTTTCCACTCAGCCCTTCCTGTTATTCTATTTTTTTCTAGCAGTCCAGGAATATACAGCATATATGCAATGAAAGACACTGCCGGTCTCTAGCTCTGGACCGGGGTTGGTCTCTAGCTCTGGACCGGGGTTGGTCTCTAGCTCTGGACCGGGGTTGGTCTCTAGCTCTGGACCGGGGTTGGTCTCTAGCTCGCAGACAGTCTCCCATACAACACTGCCACTCCCTCCCCTTATCCTCCCTCTCTGCCTATTTTCCAGTGTGTTAAACGTTTCCTAATTTATATCTTAACCTTCGTGGACTTAGCACAGGTTCGCGAAGCAGTTGCTTTTTCTTCTAAACAGATGCTGGTGCCTTTTCACATATTTTCTCTCCTTCAGACTGTGTATTGCATCACCTTACTATGCGCGCCAGTGACGCCGTCTTATTCACTGCTGCCTGTCTCTCTCCTCTCGTGCTTTCAAGCATTCTCCTGCCTTGTCAAGAATGACTTGTAGATTTTTTCTAGACATTCACACATTGAATACCTACTTGAACCTTCTCTTCAGGTCCTGGCAACACTCCTTGTCATCCCTCGTTACCTCTTCTTATATGTGACTATGTAATTGTTTGGAATTTCCTCTCGTCAATAGTGTGATGCTGGAAGTCAGCATCACCGCTTTTAAAATTTGATGAGCACACCTGGTGACTTACTGTGTAACACCTCCACCTCAGTTTCCATTCTTGAATGCTGCATGTGCCGCCAATGTTGTACATTCTATGATATTCTAACGATATGTTATATTTATAGCAAGTCTGTTTCATTTTTCAGATATTTGCAGTTTCTCTCCGCATATGTTGCAAGCTGTGTCTGGTCTGCTCTCACCTTACCGTCTCCTCTCTGCTTAACTTTATGTTTGTCTGGTGTAAACTCGAGGAGTCAGTTGTTTGACCACATCTGTAGTCTCTTGAAGTCTCCCTGGAGTTTATCACTGTCTTCTCCTCTTCCTTTTCTTCTCATTAGCTTTAACAATTATTCATCATCAGCAAACAGTAAGATAAAGGACTGTATTCCCTCTGGTAGATCGTACACATATATTCGGAGCAGTAGCGGTCCTAGTACTGATCCTTGCGGAACCACGCTTGTTTCTCTCTCTCATTCAGATAACTCTTACCCTACCGTGTTTTTTTTTTTTTGTGGAGTGGGGAAGTAGATGGACAGTAGTTGTGGCACCCCTGAAATATTCTGGCAATATTGATTTCCATATATCAACAGGTTGTGTCGTGACACTGACAGTTGTAATGCAGTCGCCACGCACTATGTAACTCCTCCGGCACCCACGTGTGGTCCAGTGGCCACTCACTGTGTACCACTTCCGGCACCCACGTGTGGTCCAGTGGCCACTCACTGTGTACCACTTCCGGCACCCACGTGTGATGCAGTGGTCACCCACTGTGTTAACACCTCCAGCACCCACGTGTGATGCAGTGGTCACCCACTGTGTTAACACCTCCAGCACCTGTGTAACACCTCCAGCACCTACGTGTTCACCTAGGTGACATTCATGGGAAACTCGATTGTGGACTCCTGTGTTTTTATTTTTTAAATAATGATTCAGGCGTTCCTCGACCTTGCACACCTGGTGACACCTGGCAGAGCACACCTGGTCACACCTGGCTGTGAGCTCTGATTGGATACGTTTAACAGTTCTTGACCATAACACTGATAAAGATAGATATTATTATTGACATTATTATTATTATTATTATTATTATTATTATTATTATTATTATTATTATTATTATTATTATTATTGTAGGGGTTTAGAAATGGAAAACAATTAGGTCTGATTAAAGAAAGAATGAATATCTCGTTCTTAGATCAAAAGCTTGAGCATTAAGGCTCCCTTCTTGAACTGTATGGATGGGGAGGTAAGACTGCTAAGATATGGGAACAGGGGAGTGGGAGAGAGAGAGAGAGGTGAAGATGAGGAGACAGTAGCAAGGTGTAATGGCAGCAGAACACATGTGAGGACAGGTGTTCAGGATGTTGTCCTTACCTGGTATACAACATGACTGAGGGTGCTGGCAAGTGCAGTGATCCTGAGGCAGAACTCAGGATCTCTGCACTTGCAGACTGTACTCAGTCTTATTGTTTGGTGTTCTTTTATCAGCTTGTTAATCCATCTACTGACTTTTATTTCATTATTACTCCGTCATTATCCTAAAGTCAGTACCCGATCAGCCGGACTGTGGCTCATACCTTGGACTACGTGCAGCCAGCAGTAACAGCCCGGTTGATTAGGCCAGGATCCACCACGAGGCCTGGTCATGGACCGGGCCGCGGGGGCGTTGACCCCCCGAACATCCTCCAGGTAGAGTAATATACTTCTCTCTGGTATCTCTCCCTAACTTGTATCAGAGGTGTTGTGCAGGGTAAGAAACACCTGTCAGTCTTTACTACAGCCGTCACCATTATGTTTTGATAGTGACAACCATACTGAATGTTCGTGTGGTTGAGGCGTCAGGTGGTTGGCAAGTCTTGCACTGAATGTTCGTGTGGTTGAGTCAGGTGGTTGGCAAGTCTTGCACTGAATGTTCGTGTGGTTGAGTCCGGTGGTTGGCAAGTCTTACACTGAATGTTAGTGTGGTTGAGTCCGGTGGTTGGCAAGTCTTGCACTGAATGTTCGTGTGGTTGAGTCAGGTGGTTGGCAAGTCTTGCACTGAATGTTCGTGTGGTTGAGTCAGGTGGTTGGCAAGTCTTGCACTGAATGTTAGTGTGGTTGAGTCCGGTGGTTGGCAAGTCTTGCACTGAATGTTCGTGTGGTTGAGTCAGGTGGTTGGCAAGTCTTACACTGAATGTTAGTGTGGTTGAGTCAGGTGGTTGGCAAGTCTTACACTGAATGTTCGTGTGGTTGAGTAGTCAGGTGGTTGGCAAGTCTTGCACTGAATGTTAGTGTGGTTGGGGCGTCAGGTGGTTGGCAAGTCTTACACTGAATGTTCGTGTGGTTGAGTAGTCAGGTGGTTGGCAAGTCTTACACTGAATGTTCGTGTGGTTGAGTAGTCAGGTGGTTGGCAAGTCTTGCACTGAATGTTCGTGTGGTTGAGTAGTCAGGTGGTTGGCAAGTCTTACACTGAATGTTCGTGTGGTTGAGTAGTCAGGTGGTTGGCAAGTCTTACACTGAATGTTCGTGTGGTTGAGTAGTCAGGTGGTTGGCAAGTCTTGCACTGAATGTTCGTGTGGTTGAGTAGTCAGGTGGTTGGCAAGTCTTGCACTGAATGTTCGTGTGGTTGAGTAGTCAGGTGGTTGGCAAGTCTTACACTGAATGTTAGTGTGGTTGGGGCGTCAGGTGGTTGGCAAGTCTTGCACTGAATGTTAGTGTGGTTGAGTCAGGTGGTTGGCAAGTCTTACACTGAATGTTCGTGTGGTTGAGTAGTCAGGTGGTTGGCAAGTCTTGCACTGAATGTTAGTGTGGTTGGGGCGTCAGGTGGTTGGCAAGTCTTACACTGAATGTTCGTGTGGTTGAGTAGTCAGGTGGTTGGCAAGTCTTGCACTGAATGTTCGTGTGGTTGAGTAGTCAGGTGGTTGGCAAGTCTTGCACTGAATGTTCGTGTGGTTGAGTAGTCAGGTGGTTGGCAAGTCTTACACTGAATGTTCGTGTGGTTGAGTAGTCAGGTGGTTGGCAAGTCTTGCACTGAATGTTCGTGTGGTTGAGTAGTCAGGTGGTTGGCAAGTCTTGCACTGAATGTTCGTGTGGTTGAGTCAGGTGGTTGGCAAGTCTTACACTGAATGTTCGTGTGGTTGAGTAGTCAGGTGGTTGGCAAGTCTTGCACTGAATGTTCGTGTGTTTGAGTAGTCAGGTGGTTGGCAAGTCTTACACTGAATGTTAGTGTGGTTGAGTAGTCAGGTGGTTGGCAAGTCTTACACTGAATGTTAGTGTAGTTGGGGCGTCAGGTGGTTGGCAAGTCTTGCACTGAATGTTCGTGTGGTTGAGTAGTCAGGTGGTTGGCAAGTCTTACACTGAATGTTAGTGTGGTTGAGTAGTCAGGTGGTTGGCAAGTCTTGCACTGAATGTTCGTGTGGTTGAGTAGTCAGGTGGTTAGCAAGTCTTACACTGAATGTTAGTGTGGTTGGGGCGTCAGGTGGTTGGCAAGTCTTGCACTGAATGTTAGTGTGGTTGAGTCAGGTGGTTGGCAAGTCTTGCACTGAATGTTAGTGTGGTTGAGTCAGGTGGTTGGCAAGTCTTGCACTGAATGTTCGTGTGGTTGAGGCGTCAGGTGGTTGGCAAGTCTTACACTGAATGCTAGTGTGGTTGAGTCAGGTGGTTGGCAAGTCTTGCACTGAATGTTAGTGTGGTTGAGTCAGGTGGTTGGCAACTTATACAAACTTATACTTACATTAAGTGTAGACTCACATTTACTTTCCTGTGTTATTTTGTTGATAGTTCTACTTCCTGTAATATTTCTAATCTAATTTAGGCCTGGTTTGAGACCGAGTCGCTGGGGCGATGATCCTCGGAACAATTGATTATATATATATATATATATATATATATATATATATATATATATATATAACAAGGTTGTCATTGTCTCTTAATTCTATGTAGAGATAGTATAATAACCTGTGAGATATCTCAAAATATCTTGTTAATGCAAATATGATATCAGACATATTAATCAAATTTCCTAAATTTGATTGCAACACATAAGTCAAGTGTAGATATGAATCCAGATATAATTTTGTAAACCGTTTTGGAAACTAGTTGCTAGGTCTTTTGTGTATCCGTATGCTCCTGTGCTACCCTCCACAGGATAGATGTGGGGTATACAATAAACTAGCCGCTTAAGCGGCAAAATCTAATCTCTTAAATCTCTGCAGCGGAACTGATTGTGTTAGTCAGGTTCTGTTATGCTTCTCTCAAGTCTTCCTTTACACGAGGTGTGCTTCTTGGCACCCTCCTTCCCCTTCCTGATCCCTCGCTGCAACTGTAATGCAATACCGCCCCTGCTTTAATCACTTCACTCATTGCAACCCTTGCAGGAGTAAAGAGTAGGATGTTAATGAGGGAGTGAACGACGTCTTGTAAGGAGCTGTGTGGTGGTGGGATGTAAGAAGGTAGTATGAAAGTCGCAGGTGTGAAGGCTGGAGCACATGTGAGGTGAGTCTGTCTACTATCAAGCTATCACTGTTGATGCCCTCACACGCAATCATGTTTTCTTTATCAGTGGCATCCTTAACTGGTTTTATAAGTACGGTGTGTGTGTGTGTGTAAGGGTCGAGACTTAACTCCTACCGTCCCCCTCTTCCTAGACCACTTTGATGGGAATCCCTGATTTCTGGCCTCTTGGACCCTATTATCTCTACTCTTGAAGCCTGGTCTGAGACCGGGCCGCGATGGCATTGACTCTCGGAATACTCTCCACGCAGACCACTGCCTTACCCAAGTCGCTACACTTTTCAGGCATCCTGAGTGTAAAGAAATACTTCCTTACATCCCTGTGGTTCATCTGTGTCTTCAGCTTCCACCTGTGTCCCTCTTGTTCTTGGTTCTCTTAATTCAGTCTGTTCCTTGTCTGCCCTATCAGTTACTCTTATGATTTGTATGTAACAAAATAAACACCCGCTAACTCAGTTGTGTTTACCAAGTGTTGACTGTGTTATGATAAGTAATGAAAGAGAAGCTCTTGAGGAAGAGAGTGTTTGAGTGAGCTTGTTGTGGTGACCCAGGGATCACCTGTGTTGATGCTGAGCCCGGGGGTCACCCGTGTTAATGCTGGGCCCGGGATTCACCCAGGGGTCACCTATGTTTATGCTAGAAACATTGATCAGCTACCCACCACTGGTGTGTGTCTGAGATAAGAGAGTATCGGGTTACGTTATCTCAGCCATGTTACCTAACACTAAGTAACACCTCCACCAGCGTGAACCAGATTATTCACTGCACCAGCGAGAAGCAAGAGAGGAGCTGTAGTAGTAGTAGTGAATGAAGATGTCTGACTCATGGCCTGGGTGAGGAGGGGGGGTGATGGGAGGAGGGATGATGGATGGAAGAAGGGGGTGTGGGGAGGAAGAAGGGGTGAGGGGAGGGAGGAAGGAGCAAGGTGTTATGAAAGACACAGGTCACATCTTATCGTGGAAACATCTTGCAGTGCATCTCTTGTTGTGTTGTTCTAGATGTATCCTCCCTCTGTCCACTCCCCTTCTTCCTCTTTTTTTTTTCTTTTCCCCCTCCTCCCTTCCTCCATCCTCTCTCCTCCCTCCCTCACTTTCTCGCTCTGGACCTGTCAGTCTCAGGACCATGGTTAGAGCCACCCGTCCACCTTTCTGTTCCCAAGTGATAGTAACTCCAGCTCTGCTCGATCCAAACTTAATTGTTGAAGCTGCCTTAGCTGATGAACCTTCAATGCAACACTTGTCGATATCCTCATTGTCCTCATTACCCATCCTGTGTGATGAAATATAACAAGGAACCCAATCCTGTGTGATGAAATATAACAGGTAAACCCATCCTGTGTGATGGAATATAACAGGTAAACCCATCCTGTGTGATGAAATATAACAGGTAAACCCATCCTGTGTGATGGAATATAACAGGTAAACCCATCCTGTGTGATGAAATATAACAGGTAAACCCATCCTGTGTGATGGAATATAACAAGGAACCCAATCCTGTGTGATGGAATATAACAAGGAACCCAATCCTGTGTGATGGAATATAACAAGGAACCCAATCCTGTGTGATGGAATATAACAAGGAACCCAATCCTGTGTGATGGAATATAACAAGGAACCCAATCCTGTGTGATGGAATATAACAAGGAACCCAATCCTGTGTGATGGAATATAACAAGGAACCCAATCCTGTGTGATGGAATATAACAAGGAACCCAATCCTGTGTGATGGAATATGATAGGTAAACCCATCCTGTGTGATGAAATATAACAGGTAAACCCATCCTGTGTGATGGAATATAACAGGTAAACCCATCCTGTGTGATGGAATATGATAGGTAAACCCATCCTGTGTGATGGAATATAACAGGTAAACTTAGCTAGTCTGTTACATCATCGTAGTGTAGTGTAGCACCACTGCTGCTACACTACAGTTTCGTCTTATCCAACACACTTATGTACGGTACCAGTAATAGTTTACAATACCGACAACTTGCTGAACAAGACACGTATGTAACACCTGGGTATCTCTCCGCTGAAGATGTTTTACCAACCTATTTCCACTAGTGGATCCGGCCCACGGTGACGGGGCCTTCAACTGCTGCACCTTATCTGACTCCTGTATAAGCTCTATCTTGCTGCCTACGCTTCAAGACTATGGTAGTGAATACCGTCTGGGCTGAGGGACTGATTACCTCGTCTTCTACTGTCTCCACTTTCACCACCTTCAGATAACCTATTCATTGAACTAATAAACATGGGGTTGGCGAAATGTCTTCAGAATCAACCTACCCAGGTGTTGCACATGTGTCTTATTCATCAATAATTATGTATGCATGTTACCCTGGAGAAGTGTCTTAACCAGGATGGATATGTGTGGCTGCAGGAGTGGAAAATCTCTTGGAACTCATCAAAGGTTTATCAGAGGTAAAGTATGTGAGTTACATAGTGGGAACAAAAGCTACTTATGTTTCCCCTGTCGTATTCCACAGGAGAGGATGTGTATTAGGTAATGAAATGTATCAGTCTCATCTGGGAGACTTCAGTAAGGCGGCGGGGATGTCGTTCAGACTTGCGGGCGACAGATGAGTAAAAAAGGTGGGAGTATACGGTTTAAAAACGAAAAGTCACCAGCAAAAAGACTGTGTTCGGGGGATGGGGACGTCTTGTCACTTTTTCCCCAGTCCGTCTTTGCAGGGAGGGGACAAATACCCCTATCCCCCCTCCCCTCACAAGACCCATGACAGTCACAGACTGGTGATTGTCTTCTCGAGTCTTGAACACATGAGTCATCGTCCAGAAAAATCCATTTTATTGAAAGAGTTTTCAGTGAGTTCATCGAGGTGTATAAGACAGACCTTGTAGGAATGTTCACCTGTTTGTAGTTGTAGAGATCGAGTCTCAGCTCCTGGCCCTGCCTCCTAAGTGGCAGTTACTGGATACCTCCCGTCCTAGTCTGTTGGACCGTATCTACCTGCCTGGAGGAGTCTACCTAGAGGGTGTTCCAGGGGCCAACGCCCCCGCGGCCCTGTCCTTAACCAGGCCTCCCGGTGGATCAGGGAGTTTTCTTAAAGCTGCATGGAGCCTTTCTTTATCAGTTCTCTCTCCTGCTCGCTCCATTTCCTGACCACTCTGAGGCTGAACAACTACTTCCTGACATCCCTGTGACTCATCTGTGTCGTTAACTTCCCTCTTCTCAAACAGTCTGCCCATCTTTCTACACACACACACACACACACACACACACACACACACACACACACACACACACACACACACACACACACATTCACACACACACATTCACACACACACATTCACACACACACATTCACACACACATTCACACACACACATTCACACACACATTCACACACACACACACGCATATGCACACACATAGACTGCATTTTCTTGGACTGCAAATAAGGCCTTAGACACAGTTCCTCACAAGAGGTTAATGCAAAAGCTAGAGGATCAGGCACATATAACGGGTGAGGCACTGCGGTGGATCAGAGAATATCTGACAGGGAGGCAACAACGAGTCATGGTACGTGATGAGGTGTCAGAGTGGGCACCTGTGACGAGCGGGGTTCCACAGGGGTCAGTCCTAGGACCTGTGCTGTTTTTGGTATATGTGAATGACATAACGGAAGGGACAGACTCAGAAGTGCCCCTGTTTGCAGATGATGTGAAGTTAATGAAGAGAATTAAATCGGTCGAGGATCAGGCAGGACTACAAAGAGACCTAGGCAGGCTACAAGCCTGGTCCAGCAACTGGCGCCTTGAATTTAACCCCGCCAAATGCAAAGTCATGAAGATCGGAGAAGGGCAAAGAAGATCGCAGACAGAGTATAGTCTAGGTGGCCAAAGACTGCAAACCTCACTCAAGGAAAAAGATCTTGGGGTGAATATAATACCAAGCACATCTCCTGAGGCGGACATCAACCAGATAACTGCTGCAGCATATGGGCGTCTGGCAAACCTAAGAATAGCGTTCCTATGCCTCAGTAAGGAATCATTCAAGACTCTGTACACCATATACGTCAGGCGCATATTGGAATATGCAGCACCAGTTTGGAATCCACACCTGGTCAAGCACGTCAAGAAATTAGAGAAAGTGCAAAGATTTGCAACAAGACTAGTCTCAGAGCTAAGGAGATTGTCTTACGCAGAAAGGTTAAGGGAAATCGGCCTGACGATACTGGAGGACAGGAGGGTCAGGGGAGACATGATAACGACATATCAAATACTGCGAGGAATTGACAAGCTGGACAAAGACAGGATGTTCCAGAGATGGGACACAGAAACAAGGGGTCACAGTTGGAAGTTGAAGACTCCGATGAGTCAAAGGAATGTTA
>NC_091333.1:821121-823621 GCF_038502225.1 Cherax quadricarinatus
GTCATCAGCAAAGAGCAGCTGTGACAACTCCCACTTTGTGTGTGATTCTTTATCTTTTAACTCCACGCCTCTTGCCAAGACCCTCGCATTTACTTCTCTTACAACCCCATCTATAAATATATTAAACAACCACGGTGACATCACACATCCTTGTCTAAGGCCTACTTTTACTGGGAAAAAATTTCCCTCTTTCCTACATACTCTAACTTGAGCCTCACTATCCTCGTAAAAACTCTTCACTGCTTTCAGTAACCTACCTCCTACACCATACACTTGCAACATCTGCCACATTGCCCCCCTATCCACCCTGTCATACGCCTTTTCCAAATCCATAAATGCCACAAAGACCTCTTTAGCCTTATCTAAATACTGTTCACTTATATGTTTCACTGTAAACACCTGGTCCACACACCCCCTACCTTTCCTAAAGCCTCCTTGTTCATCTGCTATCCTATTCTCCGTCTTACTCTTAATTCTTTCAATTATAACTCTACCATACACTTTACCAGGTACACTCAACAGACTTATCCCCCTATAATTTTTGCACTCTCTTTTATCCCCTTTGCCTTTATACAAAGGAACTATGCATGCTCTCTGCCAATCCCTAGGTACCTTACCCTCTTCCATACATTTATTAAATAATTGCACCAACCACTCCAAAACTATATCCCCACCTGCTTTTAACATTTCTATCTTTATCCCATCAATCCCGGCTGCCTTACCCCCTTTCATTTTACCTACTGCCTCACGAACTTCCCCCACACTCACAACTGGCTCTTCCTCACTCCTACAAGATGTTATTCCTCCTTGCCCTATACACGAAATCACAGCTTCCCTATCTTCATCAACATTTAACAATTCCTCAAAATATTCCTTCCATCTTCCCAATACCTCTAACTCTCCATTTAATAACGCTCCTCTCCTATTTTTAACTGACAAATCCATTTGTTCTCTAGGCTTTCTTAACTTGTTAATCTCACTCCAAAACTTTTTCTTATTTTCAACAAAATTTGTTGATAACATCTCACCCACTCTCTCATTTGCTCTCTTTTTACATTGCTTCACCACTCTCTTAACTTCTCTCTTTTTCTCCATATACTCTTCCCTCCTTGCATCACTTCTACTTTGTAAAAACTTCTCATATGCTAACTTTTTCTCCCTTACTACTCTCTTTACATCATCATTCCACCAATCGCTCCTCTTCCCTCCTGCACCCACTTTCCTGTAACCACAAACTTCTGCTGAACACTCTAACACTACATTTTTAAACCTACCCCATACCTCTTCGACCCCATTGCCTATGCTCTCATTGGCCCATCTATCCTCCAATAGCTGTTTATATCTTACCCTAACTGCCTCCTCTTTTAGTTTATAAACCTTCACCTCTCTCTTCCCTGATGCTTCTATTCTCCTTGTATCCCATCTACCTTTTACTCTCAGTGTAGCTACAACTAGAAAGTGATCTGATATATCTGTGGCCCCTCTATAAACATGTACATCCTGAAGTCTACTCAACAGTCTTTTATCTACCAATACATAATCCAACAAACTACTGTCATTTCTCCCTACATCATATCGTGTATACTTATTTATCCTCTTTTTCTTAAAATATGTATTACCTATAACTAAACCCCTTTCTATACAAAGTTCAATCAAAGGGCTCCCATTATCATTTACACCTGGCACCCCAAACTTACCTACCACACCCTCTCTAAAAGTTTCTCCTACTTTAGCATTCAAGTCCCCTACCACAATTACTCTCTCACTTGGTTCAAAGGCTCCTATACATTCACTTAACATCTCCCAAAATCTCTCTCTCTCCTCTGCATTCCTCTCTTCTCCAGGTGCATACACGCTTATTATGACCCACTTCTCGCATCCAACCTTTACTTTAATCCACATAATTCTTGAATTTACACATTCATATTCTCTTTTCTCCTTCCATAACTGATCATTTAACATTACTGCTACCCCTTCCTTTGCTCTAACTCTCTCAGATACTCCAGATTTAATCCCATTTATTTCCCCCCACTGAAACTCTCCTACCCCCTTCAGCTTTGTTTCGCTTAGGGCCAGGACATCCAACTTCTTTTCATTCATAACATCAGCAATCATCTGTTTCTTGTCATCCGCACTACATCCACGCACATTTAAGCAACCCAGTTTTATAAAGTTTTTCTTCTTCTCTTTTTTAGTAATTGTATACAGGAGAAGGGGTTACTAGCCCATTGCTCCCGGCATTTTAGTCGCCTCATACGACACGCATGGCTTACGGAGGAAAGATTCTTTTCCACTTCCCCATGGACAATAGAAGAAATAAAAAAGAACAAGAGCTATTTAGAAAAAGGAGAAAAACCTAGATGTATGTATATATATATATGCATGTGCGTGTCTGTGAAGTGTGACCAAAGTGTAAGTAGGAGTAGCAAGATATCCCTGTTATCTTAGCGTGTTTATATATATACATATATATATATACATATATATATATATATATACA
>NC_091333.1:828621-831121 GCF_038502225.1 Cherax quadricarinatus
CTGGAGTACTACGACACCCCAGGCGATATCCTCCCCCTTCACCTTAAGGACAGGTGAGGCAGGGGAGGAACCCCCATCAGATGAGGGTGCTTGGTCCTTGATGGGGGGAGGTAAGGGAGGGGGTTGGGGAGGTAAGGGCAATAGTACCACCTGTTAAGAGCAACAGTCAAGGGAACACAAGTAATTAGGGCTCTGGTAAACATCTCGTTCAGCTTCTGATGTGTACAGTTGTGCAGTGTGTAGTGATAATGGACACACTGTATACATGTATTTAGTTCAGAGAACCGACAGGTTGATGATTAGAACGTAGGAACATAACATAAGAAAGGAGGAACACTGCAGGAGGCCTGTTGGCCCATACTAGGCAGAAGGAACACTGCAGCAGGCCTACTGGTCCATGCGAGGCATGGATATCTTAAAGATACCCAACTGTTGCACACGTGTCTTAATCTTCATCAGAAGGAGTATGATAAATGGTTGAAGAATTCAGACACTTATGCAACATATGGGAATCTTTACTGAAGAAACGTTTCGCCACAAGTGACTTCATCAGTCCAGTACAAAGCTTCTTCCTGCTTCGACTCACCTGACTGCAGTATATAAGCCACCTCTCTGGCCCTAGGCTGTGGAATATATAACAATGGTTATAAATGACCATAATTTTTAAAGGGGTGGACCGGTAAGCCAGCGGAAGGCCTCGGTCAGATGACCAAAAGCTCCAAAGGCGGGTCATCATCATCTGTCCTGTTTCCTGACGAACCTTACCTAACCTAACCTAACCCTAGGCTGTACTTCCTATAAGGTAATGGACTGAACACATCGATTCCAGTCTGAGGGACTGATTACCTCAAACTCCTGTCCTTATACCTTCCTGCTTTGTATTGGACTGAAGAAGCCACTGGTTGGCGAAACGTTTTCACAGTAAAGATATCCAAGTGTTGCACAAGTTTCTAAGTCATCACACAGTGTATAACTTAGAGAACGCTGGACTGACAGTAGTGATTATGAAAATGGCGAACAATACCGACTCTGGATCAAAACTCTTCCCTAGGCTGAGGGACTGACAACCTCAAAACTAGGTCTTCGAGGGTGAAGGACTTATTACATCGTCTTCACATCAGTACTGCTTCTGCTAAGTCAATGACCAGGTCAAACAAATATACATTTGGCACTCATCCTCAGCAAATGCAAAGTTATGACGGCTGAGAAGAGGAAAAAACTAACAACATGCACCTCACTCTGTACTTATATATACCCTTTGTATCCTTGTATTGTTGGTAACGACTTGACAAAGCTCCTGGAGAGAGAGAAACGTTGCCTCAATAAAATGTCACAGTAGTTGCACTTGTGTCATTTTCATTTTACCTAACAAGAGGACACCCGTGACCGATTTCGAGAGTTAAACTACAGCAACCTGAGGTAAGACGTAATGATAATAAGCACTAGTTTGGGAGACAATATTTTAAAAACAGTGGATGAAGGAAAAACAAAAACTTGGACTTAAGTCCAAGTTTCTTAACCAGTGGACCAAACAAGGACTGTTTGGCCCAGTGGTTAAGAGCGTCATGAATTGTGACTTGCTTCCCACGAGGCGGGCTAAAACAACACGAGTTCAATCCCCGGCTATATAGATATAGCCGAGGATATATATATATATATATAAATATATATAAATATATATATATATATATAAATATATATATATATATTTATATATATATATATATATTTATATATATATATATATATTTATATATATTTATATATTTATATATATATATATATATTTATATATATATATATATATTTATATATATATATATATATATTTATATATATATATATATATATATATATATATATATATATATATATATATATATATATATATATATATATATATATATATATATATATATATATATATATAACAAAAACGGGATACCACGCATTTATATATTTTGTAATTATATTTTGCATTATATAAGTATATTCTCTATCTCTCCCATGTACACACCCCATCTCTCTCTCTCTCTCTCTCTCTCTCTCTCTCTCTCTCTCTCTCTCTCTCTCTCTCTCTCTCTCTCTCTCTCTCTCTCTCTCTCTCAAACACACACACACACCGTGAGAACATAATCACCTGAGCAGAGCCCAGGGTTTAAGATAGGTGACCTGGGTGAGTAGCGGCCCCAGGTGCCGTCACAATAAACAAACAGCAGGTTGAGGAAAGATTATTATTGTCTTGGTGGTTGTGTAGGCCTACTGCTGTGCCCGTGTGACTGTCTGTCTGAGAACTATCTCAACCTCAGACGGGCTACACCTCATCTAACAACCACCACCACCACCACCACCACCTGATCTCACAATCTGGGGAAACATACAGAGAAGGATAAAGATGATGATTCCATGTTTCAGAAATCTTTCCTACGAGGATAGTGAGGTCACTGAATCTGCACTCGCTTGAAAGACATAGAATCAGGGAGCATGTGATTGAGATGTA
>NC_091333.1:836121-898621 GCF_038502225.1 Cherax quadricarinatus
GAGTGGGCAGATGTTATAAACAAATCTCCTTATTCTTGTAACAGTGTGTGGAAGGCTGAGGTGTGGCATGTGTGTGTGTGTGTGTGTGTGTGTGTGTGTGTGTGTGGGAGGGAGACTGAAGTATTAGGAAGTGTGCATTGGGAGGTATTCATGGGGAGGTGTGCATGGGGAGGTGTGCATGGGGAGGTGTGCATGGCTTGAATCAGAGGTAGTGTGCAGGTTTGTTGTGAGTTACGATGATGCGGTCATAACTCACAATGTTTTTTTCTGGGCTTAATTGAGGCGAAATTTATTTGTTGATGATGTAATTGTACGTTAGTGAGGCACTCTCCCAGAACCTCGCGAGTGTACGCACTCACGAACACGTGTACACACACACACATACACACATACATCGTAGGTATCGCTAATTTGACAAAAATAATATCAGATTCCATATTCCCAACAGGATATGAAGTTATAAGGAAACACTGGTGGGGTAAGGAGTGGCACTGATAATAAGAAATCAGTAAAGTTTTTAAGTGATGAGAGGCATAAACATATGTGAGGCACTGAATGCTGGGGGGGGGGGACCCACCTTAGTAGTTGCAGCGACATGTAACAGTAGGAGACCAAGACTGGAACAGGGGAACGACAAAGCAGTGGTTGAAAGTATAACAAATAACCCACACATAGAAGAGAGGAGCTTACGGCAACATTTCGGTCCGACTTGGACCATTTACAAAGTCACACTAAAACAAAAGATTGAGGGAGCCAGTATATATAGGCGAGGGGGACAGGGGCGGGATGAAGAGAGGAAGAAAAGGGAAGTAATGCTAGTGGTAAGACTGGTAGTGGAAATAGTGGTTGAAGTAACTGTAGGTAGTATAAAAAAAACAGCTAGGAGTGCACACAGGGCTCAAGAGATTCTAATTATCACGCGTGATTTCTAACTCGCACAAAAATAGAGAAAATTGTGACCCACATGGGGGACCAAAAATATGAAGGGGTTTGTCAGCATGTTCAGGACATGACAAGAGGAGATGAGTCAGCAAGACTGGACCTAGCATTTACCACAAGAATATATTAATATAGGAGAAATAGAATCTAAAAGTCCTCTGGTCGTTAGTAACAATTCATTACTGAACTTGGAGCATCTTGTGGAACAAAACATTGAGGGAACAACAGCAGGTGGAGGGTGTGAGAAGCCAGGTTTTAGAAGAAAGAACTTGGAAGGGAGGAGGGAATTTTTGAATGCAGTGCAGTGGGAATGGGAGGTGGAAGGAAAATCGGTGGAAGAGATAATGGAGTACCTGGGTGAAAAGTGCCAGGAGGCAGAAAATTTCATGATGAGAAGGAGGAGGAGAAATAGCAAAGGAAGAACCCAGCAACATAAGCATGAATAACAAACCTCAGAATAGCATTCCAGAGCTTGAATAACGAATCCTGCAGAACCTTAAATATGACACACATGCCATTGAGTATGCACCCCTTTTGTGCTGTCTTGCTTCGAGTATTGATCAGTACTGACGGTTCCATTCAGAGTAGAAGAAATGTCAGAGCTGGAACAGATACGGAGATCACTTATGGCCAGTGATCCATATGTTGTACTACACGAGATAAGCAGTAACAGCTGAGTGATTAGGTCCTGATCCACTAGGAGGCCTGGTCTGGGACTGACCCCCGAAAGCATCCTTAAGGTGCCATGGGTCTCCGAACCTGCTGGACTTGAACAGTATTGATGGACCAAATTCCTGTACTTGTTAAGGTTGTGTTCTGCCCTATGACCAGCAGCACCGCCCAGCTGACCAACACTGAGATAAATGTAGCTGTCGGCTAGAGTAGATATGCCTTTGATGTACATTTGACGGGTTTTGAGAGTTTGCCTACTGCTGCAGCCTGGCTCTGAGCCAGACCTGTATAGTCAACCAGATCGTTGTTGCTGGTGGCCTGCTGGTTACACATATCCATCATAGCAGTCTGCTCTTCCAAAGGTAGGTGTGATCCCATCGAGACGGCTAGCAGGTGAACAGGTGGTGGAACCATCCAGGTGAACACAGGTGGTGGAACTATCCATGTGAATACAGGTGGTGGAACCATCCAGGTGAACACAGGTGGTGGAAATATCCATGTGAATACAGGTGGTGGAACTATCCATGTGAATACATATCATGTGGGAGTTCGATACGTGGATTAGGGTAGAAATACTCACGTAGGCTGTTAATTACGTATTATTACTGTTATGTGGACAGAGCCCGCAGCCGTTACCTACCTCCTTGGTTACACTCGTAATACTGACTAGCCGTCTGGCCAGTACCCCGTAGTGGGTGTTTTGAAATAGTGTCAGCTCAGCACAATATGAAGACCGTGACTCAAGACGGTTGGTCGTTGAGTCAACGGACGGTTATGGTAACTGGTTACTAGACTGGTAACTGGTTACTACTACTGAGAGCTCGGCGACGCTAACGTATGTCGTCCCGACATACAACTAATACAAACTAGAGATGGCAGGTATACGGCTTGGGCTGATTCTATACAATGTCAAAGTACACAACATGAACATTATAGATACATAAGTAGAACATTGGAATGAAAGCTTACGTAACTGAAACTGTAATGCATACAAGGTATACTATAGTACAACTTAAAACTCAACAAATGAACAACGAACTCAACATTGAGATTACAAGTGATAAAAACAAAAATTTTGATCGATCGATCTGTATTCGTGTGATCTACGGATTCTGAGGAAGGAATATATACAAAGAAAGAGTGTTTAACAGAAAGGCAGATTCGGTGCACGCAAATCTAACTGTTAACTCTCAGAATGCGGAGAGAACATGAACACAAAAAAAAAAATTCTTGAACACTGATAAGTTGATACTGTAATTATTCATCTATACAGGTTATTTACATTTAACCCCAACTCTGCTAGGGTAAGATTGGTATATGCAGAATGGGTGTCATCTCTAGGGGGATCAAACTCTGTAGCATTGGCTAACTCATGCTGTATTTGAGGCAAATCTGAATTGGAAGTTACAAATGATACTTGAGGATTTCTCAATACCTGTCGTGTACGTAGGGAATAACGACATTCAGGTTGATCATCTGACTGAGTATCAGAGGAAGAGAGTACAGGATCAGGAGGATTGTCAGAGTCTGTCACATTAGTCTGGGTTGGAACATCATTATCATCACATACTAACTTCATATGATCCAAATGCGATTCTTTATACTGACCAGTACTAATCTCTCTAACCTTATACTTATTACCAGTGATATGTTCAACTACTCGATAAGGACCAACAAACCTTTGATCAAGCTTTGGCATTGCAGACGTTTTGTTAAAATTAATCAGCATAACTCTCGAACCTACTTTGATTTTGGATGGCTTTACTCGAGTATTTGCGACTCTTGTAAATTCAGCTGTTGATTTATGAAGTGTTTCACGGATTCTTCTAAAAACACTTTGAGCTAAGCTGGTACGAGTTGCTACGAAATCATCAGGGTTGTAATTTGGTTTCGGATTAGAATATAACAACTCATAAGGCAAACGTTTATCTACACCATACAATGCATAATGTGGAGTGTCACCTATAGAAACATTGTAAGCAGAATTTATAGCACACTGCACATCAGGTATAACTTCATCCCAAGTTTCACTATTGGGATTGATAGTGGCTCTCAAGACATCAAGTACTTTCTTATTGGTTCGTTCCGCTAACCCATTGCTGGCAGGATGATGAGGAACAATGGTGGATTTAGAGATCTTGTACAAGGTACACAAATTTTCCAGAATTTCATTACAGAATTCACCTCCGTTATCTGTTACTAGGGACTTAGGAGTGGTATGCCTGCAGATAATGCGTTCTTTAAATGCTTTAGCTACTGTCTCGGCAGTCTTATCTGCAATAGGAACTAACTCACAATATCTGGTGAAATGGTCTACCATAACACACAGATGTTTGTTACCTTGGAGGGAACATCGGAAATTAGTTAACAAATCTAGCGCAACTCTTTCCCAAGGTTCGCTAGTAGTTGGATACACTTGGATTGGATTAGGACCATTAGCATTGCCTTTATGTTGCATGCAGACACTACATTTCTTAACATACTCAGAAATATCAGTTGCCATACGAGGCCAAAAGTATTTCAATCTGGCTTGTTTTACTGAACGATCCATACCAGGGTGTGCAACACCTGGTACATCGTGAACTAGCTGTAAGGCTACATTCACTAGTGACTGTGGAATTACTAACTGGTATACTCTTCTGCTAGGAGTACCCAACTCGGCTGTTCGATACAGTAATTCTTGGTTCATGAGAAAGTCACTGATGGGAGCTGGTGGCTTCACAGTCAGAATAAGATCTTCCTGGAGCAGGAATCGAATCACACCAGACCACATGGGATCTGTTCGTTGAGCATTCTTTACATCTTCAGCACTAAATGGAGGGTCTGCAGTTACTATACTAACATGTCGCGATAAGGCATCTGCGACTACATTTGACTTGCCAGGTAAATGCTCAAAGGTGGGATTGAACTCTTGGATAGTCAAGGTCCATCTAGCTAACCTTCCAGTAGGTTGTTTGTTCTGGAATAAGGGTATCAGTGGAGCATGATCTGTCAAGACATGAACAGAGTACTGATAAATAATGTCTCGGAAGTGCTTTAAAGACCATACTATTGCTAAAGCTTCTTGCTCAGTTACTGTATAATTACGTTCAGCCTTCGTAAGGACTCGGCTAGCAAATGCAACTGCGTTGTACTTGCCATCGGTCTTCTGAGCTAGTACGGCACCTATGCCAATTGAACTAGCATCAGTTGTCAGATAGAAAGGCTTAGAAAAATCTGGAAATTTCAAAATTGGAGCAGATGTTAGCTTTTCTTTTAGAGTTTGGAATGCTCTTTCTTGACGGAAGGTCCAAACAAAAGGAGCATCTTTCTTAAGCAACTCAGTTAGAGGAACAGCTATGGAAGAAAAATTGGCAATGAAAGATCTATAAAAACCTGCTAAGCCCACAAAGGATCTTACGGCATCAGCAGTTTTGGGAGTTGGAAAATTTAGTACTGCAGTTACTTTACTTTGGTCAGTCGTAACCCCTCTAGGAGTGACTACGTGACCAAGAAACTTAATTTCTGATCTGAAAAATTGACATTTTGACAGTTTGATCTTTAAATTGGCTTCTTCAAGCTTACCAAGTACTACATCAAGTCTTTTCAAGTGTGTATCCACGTCTTTAGACATGACGATTACGTCATCTAAGTACACCATAAGTGCATTACCTATGAGACCTCTAAAGATATTAGTCATGAGCCTTGAGAACGTGATAGGGGAAGATCGTAATCCAAATGCCATACGGAGGAAGTGATAATGACCTGTAGGAGTGGAGAATGCAGTTAGCTCTTGGCTGTCCTTGTGAAGAGGGACTTGCCAAAACCCTTGTAACAAATCTAGGGTTGAAAAGACTTTGTTATCTCCAATATTACGTAAAAGATCACCCAGTACAGGGAGAGGAAAGCGATCTGGAATGGTTTTTGCGTTTAACTTCCTAAAGTCAATTACTGGACGCCAAGTACCATCCTTCTTAGGTACTAGTATCAAGGGTGCATTCCAAGGTGAATTGCTAGGTGCAATAACTCCATCATCAAGCATTTGATTGATCAATTCTTCTGCGACAGCAACTTGTGAATGAGGCATTCTGTACGCAGGTATGTAGATAGGTCTAGTACCAGGTTCAAGTGGAATACGATGGGACAATAAGTTCGTTATACCCATCTTCTCACCTGGTAAAGCAATGGCTTTACGACGTTTGTTCAACAGAGTCAACAAACGCTTGACTTCATCTGGGAAGTCAGTGGGAGCTAAGTCTTTCTCCTCAACTGGTGGAACAGATTGATCCAGTGCAGTGGATGTGGTCTCCCCGGCAGAAATAGCACCGACCCACTGGTCAGGTGACAACTCATCCTCTACCTGAACAGGGTAAGGATAGTGAACAAGGTCAACAAGATTGGTATTTGCTCTGAGGCGAACACTGTGACCAGAAGTGTTGGCCAGGTAGAAATGGATCTTACTATCTCTTACAACATGTAAGGATGGTTCAACAAATAGACCTTTTACTTTGCAGGAATCACTGTCAACTAGGACGTTATCACCATCTGGAACACTAGGAACAACTACAGACACTCTAGTGAGAGCACTAGCCGCAACAGAAACGTCTTTCTGCAGACGGCATGTGACATCAACAAGAGATGGCATTACTAGTTGCAAGTAATTGTTTTCCGACAAGGCGTCCCCTGTGGAGAAACTACTACTCGAACTAGCAGGCATTGCAGGGATAGGTTGAGCACTCAAGGCAATCTGAGCGTCCTCGGACACTTGAGGCATCGGACTATCCTGCAATTCTGAAGGTATAGGTGGAACACTGATGGGAGTGACAGAATTACCAGTGCCTGACCGCTTGGGTACGCTACTGGAGAATGCATTAGCTTGTAAGGACTTAATCCGTACATCATACTCTGCAGCAGTATAACAGATTTCGGATCCAAGCTGGTAACCCCAGAATGGAACGATCAAGTCGTCAATTTGTGCATGCCATCGATAAGGGTCGAGCACAATACGTAAGTCTCGCATGGAAGCAAATCCCAGTAGAAGGTCACCAGGGAAAGTAATCTGATCGACAACAAGGAAGGAAACAGTGAAGTCTCTACCTTGGATAGAAAAGGTTAGGGCAGTCATACCTCGGACACGCAGGTGAGAACCAGATACTCCACTAAGGGAGGACACAGGAGTCGGTTCTACGAGAAGGACATGTCGTAACTTCTTATCCCTAAACAAACTAGACCTAATAATATTGATTTCCGCACCAGAGTCCATGAACAATTGAACGGGCGCATTATAAATAGATGCTTGCACTATAGGGCCTATGGTTGCATTGGAAGTTATGTGCAAACAAAAAGGTGGATTTTCATCAGAAAAGACTTGTTCTACTCCATCCCCAAAATCATCTATGTCAGAGACATGTGAAGCAACAACCTCAGCAGGGTTGTCATTCTCGAGACTGCTTAAGGCTTCAAAGGAGTTGTGAACGGGGATGGTGTACTCATTATCACCTACTGTCACCATGGGGCGGTTTGACTGGGGCGCTCGAATTCCCCCGACTGGGAAGAACGAGCCTGGTTCTGGTGAGTTTGAGAATTGAATGAATGAGCCTGGTTCTGGTTATTTTGAAAACCACGAGATCTATTTCCTCGACGGGTTCTGCGGTTGGAACGACCACGGAAAGATCTAGAGTACTGAAGGTTATAGAGAGCATTACACTCAGATGTGTCATGTCCATGTATTCTATGATAAGTACAGTAGGGAAGATCTGAGTACTCATCATCAGTACGACGTCTCTTAGGGTAACTATCAGGACAATTAATTGCAATATGGCCACGGAAACCACAGTTGTAACAATTCCGCCGACTATGGTTACTGAATGTACTATGAACACTACGAGGTGTATAACGACTCTGTACACTGGTTCTTGGTGATCTCTGAGATGGTTGACGACTACGATTTGTCTCTGTGGCGCAAACAAGAGGTGGTGCAGACTGAGGCATATGTGTGACATTACTTTTAATACAAGGGAAAGTACCCTGGGGGCACAAGGAACGTACATGATTTAAGGCTGTAAGAGGTTCCATCGTTACAGTTGGAGGATCAGCCTCATAAGCACACACAGAAGCAGGCGGCATTAGTTCTTTAATTGCTCCAAAAGCTGCTATTTTAGCAATTGATGCTGTAAATGGTTTAGCCTCTTCAGGGAGAAAAGATGATGATTGGACAGCATTGATAAATGATGATAAAAGTTTGTCTAATCTAACAGCAAATGCACTCAACGATTCAGTACTCATGGGTGTAGCATTCACTAGTTCCCTAAGAACAACATATGGATCAGCTGTTTTTACTGGGACAAGGAAAGAACGAATCAGTTCCTCATATTGTGACCACCTAGTAAGATTCCTGAAGTCTCGCATATCCAGGAGATCAACAACGTGAACAGCAGCAGGAGATCGATAAAGAGCTTCTTTAGCAAGTCTGATAAGGCTTTCCTCTGAAGGAGGACCTTCAGCTAGGGCACTAGCACGAGAACGAATGGCTGCAAACCATGCTTCAAGACTATGTACATGGCCATTGAATAAAGGTAACGCATCAAGGGAATCACGAGTATAACTATAATATCTCGGTGTCTGAGTCGGTCTGTCAGTCGGTAAGGAACTGTGAGGACTGATGACAGGACCAGCAGTAGTAGCCTGAGAGGTCTGAGTGTCGACATTCACTAAAGTATCACTTGACGGTATGTGAGACATAATGGCAAAGTAACACGAGAACAAATAAAGCAAAAATAATGAACAATAAAAATGATATAAAATTCTAGAATTGAAATGAAAAGATATACAACTAATTCTGCAGAAATAATAAAAAATTAATATCTAAGATACACTGCAAGAGGAAGGAAAACTCAATTTAAAGGACTATTGACCAAGAAAAAAAAATTTACATTGAAATATACAAGTAAAAATATTACTGGAGACTGAATTAAATTCAAAATGAGCTGTCTTTACTCTTGCTAATAAAAAAAATTAATTAATTAAATTTTAAATCAATGTGAAAGTGTAAAATAAAATTATTAAATTGTTAACTGGGAAACACCGCTGCCACCATTTATCATGTGGGAGTTCGATACGTGGATTAGGGTAGAAATACTCACGTAGGCTGTTAATTACGTATTATTACTGTTATGTGGACAGAGCCCGCAGCCGTTACCTACCTCCTTGGTTACACTCGTAATACTGACTAGCCGTCTGGCCAGTACCCCGTAGTGGGTGTTTTGAAATAGTGTCAGCTCAGCACAATATGAAGACCGTGACTCAAGACGGTTGGTCGTTGAGTCAACGGACGGTTACTGGTAACTGGTTACTAGACTGGTAACTGGTTACTACTACTGAGATACAGGTGGTGGAACCATCCAGGTGAACACAGGTGGTGGAACTATCCATGTGAATACAGGTGGTGGAACCATCCAGTTGAACACAGGTGGTGGAACTATCCATGTGAATACAGGTGGTGGAACCATCCAGGTGAACACAGGTGGTGGAACCATCCAGGTGAACACAGGTGGTGGAACCACCCAGGGTAACAGGTGGTGGAACCATCCAGTGGTGCAACAGGTAACTCACCAGCTGGACCTAGCGGCGCGTAATGGCTCTAGTTAATGACAGTGAGCTTGACTTATGGGTGATTACTCACTCTCTCTCATCACTGCATTGTACCAGCAGTGACTCATTACCATGCTCAATGCATAAGCCTGGTCACACACACACACACACACACACACACACACACACACACACACACACACACACACACACACAACACACAACACACAACACACAACACACACACACACACACACACACACACACACACACACACACACACACACACATAGCTTTAAGAAGATGTCCGATCAGGTGTATGTCACCTCCAGATACACAGTGTAGGTCACCTCCAGGTACAAAGTGTAGGTCACTTCCAGGTACAAAGTGTAGGTCACTTCCAGGTACAAAGTGTAGGTCACTTCCAGGTACACAATGTATGCCATCTCCAGGTATAGTGTAGATCACTTCCAGGTACACAGTGTAGGCCACTTCCAGGCCTCAAGGTAGTTGTATCACTGATAGTGTGCGACAGGTGCTTGTAGAACCACTACCACTACAAGAACAGCCACCACCACCACCAACAACAACATCACTCCCACAATGCTTCTCACCAGCAAAGTTACCACTACCACCCATCCTACCAACACCACATCGTTCCCTCCCTCCTGACAGCCAGCAGGTTGAGGGAAACACTGGTGACCCCTGACCCCAGCAGGAACTACCTGACCCCCACACAACTTGGAGAAGTGTGCTGGGGGTCAGTGATCCCACTAACATATCAACACCTATCCCCCTTCCCCTCCCACTTGACAAGTGTCTCAGTCCCACCTGACAAGTGACAATGTCATCTGTCAACTCCCACCTGTCAGGTGTAAATGGTAACTTCTGGTCCCACCTGACATATCTCTATGCCAGTTGTTAGCCTTATTTGACATGTGACAGTGCCACCTGTCAAACTCAGCTGTCAGGTGTAAATGCTGGCTGCCATTTCCACCCTCTGTCAACCCCCAGCTGTCAGCTCCAACTGACAGGTTAAAGACATGGATACTAGAATCACCCTAATGTTAGATACTGCGTACAGTACCCACTCATATGTACACACCCATGTGTACAAGCCCATGTGTAATCACCTGTGTACACACCAGTGTGTACACACCCATGTGTACACACTTATGTGTACACACCTATGTATACTCATCTATGTGTACACACCTATGTATACTTACCTGTGTGAACACACCTGTGGTACTCACAATGTGTGCTCACCTATCTGTACTCACCTATCTGTACTCACCTATATGTACTCACCTATGTATATTCACCTTCATGTGGTTGCAGGGGTCGAGCCTCGTCTCCTGGCCCCACCTCTCCGCTTGCCGCCTGGAAGCACATATATCGTACGCTCCACGCTTAGCTGGAAGTTATCTGGGGCAGGGGCAGCATCTATAGTGCTGGGTAGGCAGGGGCAGCATCTGTAGTGCTGAGTAGGCAGGGGCAGCATCTGTAGTGCTGGGGAGGCAGGGGCAGCATCTGTAGTGCTGGGGAGGCAGGGGCAGCATCTGTAGTGCTGGGGAGGCAGGGGCAGCATCTGTAGTGCTGGGGAGGCAGGGGCAGCATCTGTAGTGCTGGGGAGGCAGGGGCAGCAAGGGTGCAGGGAAACTTGTCAATAATCTCTCCCTGACAGGGGATTGAACGCTGGATATTTAGATTGTGAGTAAAATGTTCTCACCAGCGAGCAAGTGATGGTGAGGGAGTGAGTAAGGAAGGGAGTGAGTGAGGGAGGGAGTTAGGGAGACAGAGGGAGAAGGAGAGACTAGATATTCATCACAGGACCTTGAAGACGACGCCTCACCTTCCCCTCCCCCCCCCCCGTCTTCTACTACAACTACCAGCGTGTAGCCGTAGTAACCCCCCCAGGCCCCTCTCTCACCCCCAAACATCGCTCCTCTGACCCTCCTCCATCCCTCCACCTTCACAAATCGCCGCAGGGTGTGATAAATGGTGAGGAGGGAGGTGGAGGGGAGAGGGGCAGCACGCCCCCCCACCACTCTTGTCTTTACTCTCACACATTTTTTTTTTCTTTTAACTTATAATCATAAGTTTAAATTTTAAGGTAAAAAAAAGGACGGTGTTTACACATAGTATTTTATATAATGAATCAAAGTATATATAGTTTGTGGGGTGATTTAATTTGCATAGAGAGAAGAGTTACTGGTAGAACGACACTTGCAGCGTAAGGAACTTCAAGTAGCGTCACTGAAGCAACAAACTTGAATAATTTTATATTGAGCAGGTACATGAGTCGAGGTGAGTTAGACTACCTGCCTAGCATAGGCCAGTAGGCCTACTGCAATGTGTCTTCAGTCTTGTGTTGGTGAGAGTCATCGAACATCTGGCTGCCAGTGTTACCTGTGGCTGGGCTTCCTATACTCCGTTTTCTGTTGTCAGACTCACTATCACTACCTGGCTCACTATCATTACCTGGCTCACCATCACTACCTGGCTCACTATCACTACCTGGCTCACCATCACTACCTGGCTCACCATCACTACCTGGCTCACCATTACTACCTGGCTCACCATTACTACCTGGCTCACCATCACTACCTGGCTCACTATCACTACCTGGCTCACCATCACTACCTGGCTCACCATCAGTATCTGGCTCACCATTACTACCTGGCTTACCATCACTACTACCTGGCTCACCATCACTACTACCTGGCTCACCATCACTACCTGGCTCACCATCACTACCTGGCTCACTATCACTACCTGGCTCACCATCACTACCTGGCTCGCTATCACTACCTGGCTCACCATCACTACCTGGCTCACTATCACTACCTGGCTCACCATTACTACCTGGCTCACTATCACTACCTGGCTCACCATCACTACCTGGCTCACCATTACTACCTGGCTCACCATTACTACCTGGCTCACCATCACTACCTGGCTCACCATTACTACCTGGCTCACCATCACTACCTGTCTCATCATTACTACCTGGCTCACCATCACTACCTGGCTCACCATTGCTACCTGGCTCACCATTACTACCTGGCTCACCATCACTACCTGGCTCACCATTACTACCTGGCTCACCATCACTACCTGGCTCACCATTGCTACCTGGCTCACTATCACTACCTGGCTCACCATCACTGCCTGGCTCACCATTACTACTTGGCTCACCATTACTACTTGGCTCACCATTACTACCTGGCTCACCATCACTACCTGGCTCACCATCACTACCTGGCTCACCATTACTACTTGGCTCACCATCACTACCTGGCTCACCATTACTACCTGGCTCACCATCACTACCTGGCTCACCATTACTACCTGGCTCACCATTACTACTTGGCTCACCATTACTACTTGGCTCACCATTACTACTTGGCTCACTATTACTACCTAGCTCACCATCACTACCTGGCTCACCATTACTACTTGGCTCACCATCACTACCTGGCTCACTATTACTACCTGGCTCACCATTACTACCTGGCTCACCATCACTACCTGGCTCACCATCACTACCTGGCTCACCATTACTACCTGGCTCACCATCACTACCTGGCTCACCATTACTACTTGGCTCACAATCATTACCTGGCTCACCATTACTACTTGGCTCACCATCACTACCTGGCTCACCATTACCTGGCTCACCATTACTACTTGGCTCACCATTACTACCTGGCTCACCATCACTACCTGGCTCGCCATTACTACTTGGCTCACCATCACTACCTGGCTCACCATCACTACCTGCCTCACCATCACTACCTGGGTCACCATCACTACCTGGCTCACCATCACTACCTGGCTCACCATTACTACCTGGCTTACCATCACTACTACCTGGCTCACCATCACTACTACCTGGCTCACCATCACTACTACCTGGCTCACCATCACTACTACCTGGGTCACCATCACTACCTGGCTCACCATCACTACTACCTGGGTCACCATCACTACCTGGGTCACCATCACTACCTGGCTCACCATCACTACCTGGCTCACCATTACTACTTGGCTCACCATTACTACCTGGCTCACCATTACTACCTGGCTCACCATCACTACCTGGCTCACCATTACTACCTGGCTCACCATTACTACTTGGCTCACCATTACTACTTGGCTCACCATTACTACCGGGCTCACCATCACTACCTGGCTCACCATCACTGCCTGGATCACCATCACTACCTGGATCACCATCACTACCTGGGTCACCATCACTACCTGGGTCACCATCACTACCTGGCTCACCATCAGTATCTGGCTCACCATTACTACCTGGCTTACCATCACTACTACCTGGCTCACCATCACTACTACCTGGGTCACCATCACTACCTGGGTCACCATCACTACTACCTGGGTCACCATCACTACCTGGGTCACCATCACTACCTGGCTCACCATCACTACCAGGGTCACCATCACTACCTGGGTCACCATCACTACCTGGGTCACCATCACTACTACCTGGGTCACCATCACTACCTGGCTCACCATCACTACCAGGGTCACCATCACTACCTGGGTCACCATCACTACCTGGGTCACCATCACTACTACCTGGGTCACCATCACTACTACCTGGGTCACCATCACTACCTGGGTCACCATCACTACCTGGGTCACCATCACTACCTGGGTCACCATCACTACTACCTGGGTCACCATCACTACCACCTGGGTCACCATCACTACCTGGGTCACCATCACTACCTGGGTCACCATCTCTACCTGGGTCACCCTCACTACCTGGTCACCATCACTACCTGGGTCACCATCACTACTACCTGGGTCACCATCACTACCTGGGTCACCATCACTACTACCTGGGTCACCATCACTACCACCTGGGTCACCATCACTACCTGGCTCACCATCACTACCTCGCTCACCATCACTACCTGAGTCACCACCACTACCTGGGTCACCATCA
Source organism: Cherax quadricarinatus (assembly GCF_038502225.1). Taxonomy (NCBI): domain Eukaryota; kingdom Metazoa; phylum Arthropoda; class Malacostraca; order Decapoda; family Parastacidae; genus Cherax; species Cherax quadricarinatus. Next base: position 850,280 of record NC_091333.1, read on the forward strand.
CTACCTCGCTCACCATCACTACCTGGGTCACCACCACTACCTGGGTCACCATCACCACCTGGGTCACCATCACTACATGGGTCACCATCACTACCTGGGTCACCACCACTACCTGGGTCACCACCACTACCTGGGTCACCACCACTACCTGGGTCACCATCACTACCTGGGTCACCATCACTACCTGGGTCACCATCACTACCTGGGTCACCATCACTACCTGGGTCACCATCACTACCTGGGTCACCATCACTACCTGGGTCACCATCACTACCTGGGTCACCATCACTACTACCAGCTTCATGAATGTGAATCGTAGGATTGAACTCCAGTAGCCACCTGCTGGAGCATCTTGTATCCCGTCCAGGTCTTTCAGATGCTGTCCCCGTGCTGGTGCCTCGTTAGTTTATACTGTGTGCTTTCACCACTAATAGTCTGGTTGATCAGACCAGCCACCGAGATATCTAGTCTAGAACCGGGACGCGGAGGTTTTAACAAAAGAAAGAAGGAACAATGCAGCAGGCCTACTGGCCCATGCGAGGCAGGTCCAAGTCACCTACCAGCTTAAGCCACTGTCCCAACCTAGTCAGGTCCAGGTCACATCCGCTTAAGGGAGGAGCACGGCATCAGACCTATTAGTACAACCTACTCAGGTCCAACTCACACCCACCCAAACCCACTCATGTATTATTCTAACCTATTTTTGAAACTACACAACGTCTTAGCTTCTATGACGGTACTCGGGAGTTTGTTCCACTCATCCACAACTCTATTGCCAAACCCTGGGAATCGACTCCAGGTAAACTCCGGATAGTAGTAGCTGATAGAGACTATGAATTTAAAAGTCTTTCAATTCCCTTTTGTTTCATGGTAGTTGACAAGGGGAGGGGGTTAGAGAGATAAAGGGGACAGGTAAGGGCAGAGGTCAGGGGTGGGAAAACGTACATGGAACCTTGGCTACACGTATGAAATCAGTGAAGCATCTAAACTACTGGAAGTGGATGAAGTCCCCTGAACTGCGCTGCTTGGAACTTACACGAGAAATATGCACCATAATTTACACCTGGAAAATTCTGGAAGGACTGGTTCCAAACCTGTTCATTGAAATCACTCCGTATGAAAGCAAGAGATTTACCAGAGGTGCAAAATATCTCTAGTGAAAAGCAGGTGTGCGAGGAGTACACTGAGAGAGCAATGAGTGTAAGGGGGCCTAGATTTTTCAACACCCTCCCTCCATGCATAAGGGAAATTACTAACAAATGAGTGCTTGACCAGCTAGGCTGTAATGGATACATTGGGCTTCGTGCGGCGGCCACCAACAACCTGGTTGAACAAGCTATCAACCGGGAGGCCTAGTCTAGGACCAGGCTGCGGGGGTGGTTAACCTGGAAACGACTATAGGTCTATTTTAACAATCTTTTCGCCGGTTGAACTGGAGTGTTATGCAGGTGTTGTATTCTGGGGAGAGATAAAGAAAGAAAGAGAGAGAGAGGAGGATAGATGAATGGAGAGAGTGAGAGAGAGGGATTAGCTAGACAAGTTACCGTGGGAACTTGGGGCAGATGACAGGAGGGGGAGGAAATACAATACAATAACAAGGTTATGGAATTGAGGTGAAATCGACGTCATGGTGAATAGAAGGAAACAGTGGAGGAGACAGGTGAGAGATGGAGGGGGGGGGGAAGTACCTCTGGGGGAGGAGGGAGTGAGGGGGGGACTTAGCCTTCCTGTCACACGGAAAGGAAAACTTTCTGAGATTTTGTCAGTGTTTAAAGGTCAACGTAATTCTATATATGACCGTAATGGAAGAGTGACGGACGTGTTGACGAAAGCTGGGTTTACACACACACACACACACAGCTTTAAGACGAGGTACTGGTAGAGAGTGGACCTAATAGCGATCAGAGAAGAGGAGGGGGCCATGAACTATAAATCGACCCCTGTAACCACATATAGGTGAGTACACACACTCTCTCCCTCTCTTAAATATATTAGATCAAAGTGTTGTTTATGGTGGTGAGCATTAGTTTAGTTTAGGTTAGATTAGTTTAGGTAGGTTAGGCTAGGTTAGTTTAGGTTAGGTTAATTTAGGTTAGGTTAATTTAGGTTAGGTTAATTTAGGTTAGGTTAGGTTAGGTTAGTTTAGGTTAGGTTAGATTAGGTTAGTTAGGTTAGGTTAGATTAGGTTAGTTTAGGTTAGGTTAGTTTAGGTTAGGTTAGATTAGGTTAGTTAGGTTAGGTTAGATTAGGTTAATTTAGGTTAGGTTAGTTTAGGTTAGGTTAGGCGTGCATGTGTTAGGTTAGGTTAGGTGTGCATGTGGCAAATTAGGTTATGTTAGTTTAGGTTAGGTTAAGTGTGCATGTGGCAAGTTGGTGTAGTAACTCCATGATAAGAGAAACAAGATAAAGTGCGTGAAGAGGAGGATAGATTCTCTCAAATAATAGAAGTGAGGTTGGTGTCGCAACTGTAGCAGTGGAAGGAGAGTGTAAAGTGCGTGGAGGAACATCAACACACTCTTCGGCGATACATCTTAACATACAACACATTTTCTAATTAATATCACAACTTTGTATGCATAATATTAGCATTATACAAAAATGTGTAGGATTTGATGCATTTGGATCATTGAATGATACTTGAATGTTGAAAGAGCCAGTGATGGGGCTGCTGTCTGCAGTGTAAGTCAGGTATTGTGGCTTTAATATACCCTAAGTTGACTCACAGACTGAATGGACCTGTCGGTTTTCATCCTAGTGTTGTCCTGGCACTTGCTGCCCGGGCAGCAAGTGCCAGGACAACACTAAGGTGAACCCTTGTTTCCAGAGCTGGACGTCAGTGCCAGACGTCGAGAGTCCGAGTGGACATGACGACACTTTTCCCACAAGTAACAACTGTCGGGTCACCCCGAGGAGAAGACCCGGGCCAGGACCCACCCAGCGAACCTATCTGAACTTGAACCTGAACCTAGCAAGCATGAGTCTGCACAAGCCCTTGGTACTCAGTACATGATACTAAACATTCCACAACATGTTTTTTGTAGGTACATAGTGTCATATTACAGTCTCGTAGTTACATCTGATCACCTTCAGTACAGCTTCTGGAGCCGCTGGTAAAATATTTTGTTCATAGTTCAAGTCTCCCATTGACCAATATAATCTTCTGGATGGATGTTCGGAGACTATTTTTCATGCGGTGTATTTTTGTAATTGTTTAGAAGCTGTGAGGGTATGGTTAGGTAGGGTAGTTAGGTTAGTGGGTGGGGAAGGGTTACAGGTGTTAAGGGTGTTAAGTTTAGATATAGGTGGGATGAGTCAGATGGTGGTGAATGCGGTTGCGTATGTGGTTACTGATTTTATTTATACGTCTTGGGCTATGAGGGAAGTGGGTGTGAGGGAGGTGGGTGTGAGGGAGGTGGGTGTGAGGGAGGTGGGTGTGAGGGAGGTGGGTGTGAGGGAGGTGGGTGTGAGGGAGGTGGGTGTGAGGGAGGTGGGTGTGAGGGAGGTGGGTGTGAGGGAGGTGGGTGTGAGGGAGGTGGGTGTGAGGGAGGTGGGTGTGAGGGAGGTGGGTGTGAGGGAGGTGGGTGTGAGGGAGGTGGGTGTGAGGGAGGTGGGTGTGAGGGAGGTGGGTGTGAGGGAGGTGGGTGTGAGGGAGGTGGGTGTGAGGGAGGTGGGTGTGAGGGAGGTGGGTGTGGTAGAAAGAATAAAGGTGTTAGCGGCCACCATTTATAGAACTAAGTGTCACAATAGGGATCTTTATGGGGGAAGGTGGGAGACAGTGTTTACTGAGGGATACCGGAGTTTTAAGTTGAAGGATTTACGGGATTTAAGTGTAAAGTAAGGGGTAACGACGGGCTAGTTTCTTGAGTGGGGATGTGTGGATGGCTTTTAAAGTGTGTGATTGGATTTGTACTGATACATTTATGCTTTTCCTGTGTAGTGAGTGTGGTGTGAGTGGTGGTATTACACATGTGTTCCCTTTATGTTGTGAAGATTTTGGATAGTACATGTACGTAGTGTATTGGAGCACTACATCATTGTGTGTATATAAGGTGAATGGAGGGGTAGAATCTTACAGTATTTGTGTGTGTGAGAATGACTGTTCGTTATTGTGAGAGTGTCTTCAAAGATGTTATAGAAAGCACATACTACGTGGTGTTACTAAGGTATGCTATATGACTGTTTAGAATATGCTGTGATATAAAGTCCGGGGTTTCCCATCTTGTAGGAAGCATTCTGTAGGGCACAATATCTGTATATCGGAAGGTTCGGAAGTGTAAATAGCTGTAATGAGCAACGTGGTACAGTATTTAATATTATGTGAGATTGTATTTTGGCACATAAGGCCTAACATATAATGTTTCAGAGGCCTGGTTAAGATTACATAGTACATGTCGTGTGACACTGTATGTGTAGGGTAGTGTTATATATTTTAAGTACACGCTGTTGGTTTCCCTTTGCTATTTTAATGTTTCAAGTCACATGTAAGAGTATATGTAAGGTAATATAAAAATGTATATTGATTTTGTGTAAATACACAATTTTAGATGACTTTGTTGGAGCAGGTATGCATATGAGTTCAAGTAGCGGTGTATGTCATGTATTAATACTGCTATAGTGTATATAGTGTATGAAGAAGTCTTGGGTGGATTGCACCCGTGTTGAGATATAGAGTATATTATCCTTGTATACTAGGCAAAGTTTTCATAATTGTTACTTAGAGCAAGTAGTATCCTGCGCTCTTACAGTATGTCATTGTTTTGTTGGTATTTGATGAGGGGGGGGGGTACCTTTTTACTTCCAGAGCACATATGTACGACTTTATAAATGTACCTTTGGTGGGGTAGATGTATAGGTTTTAATGGTATGTGGTGAGGTTTATACCTTTAAGAATTTTGTATATAAAACTTGGCATAAGATGTATAAGTGTGCTGAAGTAGATTATCTGGATATGTTGTTGGTACACTTGTGTGAAGTGTTTCTTTTTCTTTTTGGATTGTGTATACGTATGTTGTACTTTAATTTTGTTGTTACATGTTGATTGGTTTAGCGACATATGTTTGCTTCCATGTATAATGTATACTGTATTTTAAATAAAATATAAAAATAAAAATCTTCTGGATGCAAAAGCAAGCCTAACTACTGTTGAGGTACACACAACTGCTCCGATATCGTTCTTCTGCTGCTACTGTTGCTGTTGTAGCTGTTGCTTGCAGTGTCAACCTTCACAGAAGTAGTGCTTGAAGAAACTTCCTCGTAATATCATTAATAAAGCAGTACACCCAGTGTTTCACCTGCAGTGCCACTGTGTAGGCAGACAGGCGCCTCTTCTTCAGCTGAGGTGGCATCATCTGTGGTTGCTGCTCGCTACAGTACTTGTGTCTGCCTCAGGAAACGAGTTCTGCTCTTCAGCTTCATCAGAACAACCTCAATGCCAAACATGCATTTAGCTATAAGCACGTTATGAAGTGGGCCACCTCGTGTGGCCACTCAGTGGTCCAGGAGAAAACACACAACGTTGAATCCTGAACATGTACCCCTTCCTTCTTTCTTTCCTTTTCTATGTCCACTCTCTTCTTCTCTCCCTTCTTTCCACAATGGCCACATTCCTCACTCCGTAAGTCAGCATCTTATTTGTATTTCACTTAACCTTCCTCTACCAACGGTACGCTGGCGCCATCTATTGTTTCCTTCAGAATTCCTGCCTTTCATTTCTCTAAAGATAAACAATAATAATTACTTATAGAAGGATACGCCTCTGTTAAGACTCGTATATTTTGGCTTAATATTTAGAAAACGAAAAGGGAATATTAAAGTTTTTTCTAAGTTAACTAAGTTGAAACTAGCAGAGGTAAAGTTAAAAATGTTATTAGATCGAGTTAAGAAACACTTTCTTGGTGGAGACATAGGTTAAATGTTAAGAAATTCTTGAAATGTTGTGTGTTCAGTCTGAGACAATTGTAGCTAGCTGGTCCAGTGGCTAACGCGACGGTCTGGAGTTTTGAGACTCTGATCGCGGGTTCTATCCCCGCCCGTGGTATGTTTTTTTTCTGAGACAATTGTGTTGTGATGACGAGGCAGAGGGGTGGTGGTGGAGGGTAGTGGTGGTGGGGGGGGGTGGATGTGGTCGGTAGGTAGGTGGTGGTGGTAGGTAGTAAGAGGTAGGTAGGTGATGGTGGCTGGTAAGTGGTGGTAGGTAGGTGGTGATGATAATTAAGTGGAGGTGGTAGGTAGTAAGTGGTAGGTAGGTAAAGTTGGCATCCACCATCCCACCCCTGGCATCCACCATCCCATCCCTGGCATCCACCATCCCACCCCTGGCAGCCACCATCCCACCCCTGGCATCCACCATCCCATCCCTGGCATCCACCATCCCATCCCAGGCATCCACCATCCCACCCCTGGCAGCCACCATCCCAGCCCTGGCATCCACCATCCGATCCCTGGCATCCACCATCCCACCCCTGGCAGCCACCATCCCACCCCTGGCATCCACCATCCCATCCCTGGCATCCACCATCCCACCCCTGGCATCCACCATCCCACCCCTGGCATCCACCATCCCACCCCTGGCATCCACCATCCCACCCCTGGCAGCCACCATCTCACCCCTGGCATCCACCATCCTATCCCTGGCATCCACCATCCCACCCCTGGCAGCCACCATCCCACCCCTGGCATCCACCATCCCAACCCTGGCAGCCACCATCCCACCCCTGGCATCCACCATCCCATCCCTGGCATCCACCATCCCACCCCTGGCAGCCACCATCCCACCCCTGGCATCCACCATCCCACCCCTGGCATCCACCATCCCACCCCTGGCATCCACCATCCCATCCCTGGCATCCACCATCCCACCCCTGGCAGCCACCATCCCACCCCTGGCATCCACCATCCCACCCCTGGCATCCACCATCCCACCCCTGGCATTCACCATCCCACCCCTGGCAGCCACCATCCCACCCCTGGCATCCACCATCCCACCCCTGGCATCCACCATCCCACCCCTGGCCTCCACCATCCCACCCCTGGCATTCACCATCCCACCCCTGGCCTCCACCATCCCACCCCTGGCATCCACCATCCAACCCTTGGCCTCCTACATACTATCCCTGGCTCCCTCTATCCCTCCCCTCCCCCCCATCTCCGTGTACGTAGTGGTTCGTTCATATGCGTAGTAGTGCATCCGTGTGCATGGTGAGTTCCTATGAGTAGTAGTGCGTTCGTGTGCATCGATCGTCGTGCGTTCCTGCGCATAGAGTGCGTCCATATGCTTCATGGTGCGTCGGTGTGCGTAGCGTAGTTATGTTAGGTATAAAAGGCAGCCGTGGCGTAGCTAGTGACGTGCGTAGTAGCAATGCGCCCGTGTGCGTAGCGTAGTACTGTTAAAGGTATGAGCAGCAGCGTGGCGTAGAAAGAGATGTGCGTAGTAGCAGCGCGTCCGTGTGCGTAGCGCAGCTCTAGTACAGGTAAGACTGACGCCTCATCAACAGGTAACGCGGTAAATACTTTCGCGCCGTGTGTCCACAAACGTCAGATAACGCACTAAGACGCCTCTCCAGACGTCTGTGTTGCCTAGAGTCTCTAGTTAACCCCAGATTAACGTAAACACGTTAACAACGTTAATATTTGCGTTCATCGCTCTCTCAGCGAAACATAAAGCAGCGTAAAAATTGAAGGTTGTGTGCGGGAGCTTACCCACCTACCTGGCGGACACAGAAAGCTGGGATCTTATAGATTTTCTCTAAATACTATTTTTTCTTCATCGAACAGGCTGCATCCCACCGAGGCAGGGTGACCTAAAAAGAGAAACGAAGGCTTCTCTTTTTAAGTTTTTGTAATGTATACAGGATAAGGGGTTACTAGCCCCTTGCTCCCGGCATTTTAGTCGCCTCTTACGACACGCATGGCTTACGGAGGAAGAATTCTGTTCCACTTCCCCATGGAGATAAGAGGAAATAAACAAGAACAAGAAAATATATATATATATATATATATATATATATATATATATATATATATATATATATATATATATATATATATTTATTTATCACACTGGCCGATTCCCACCAAGGCAGGGTGGCCCGAAAAAGAAAAACTTTCACCATCATTCACTCCATCACTGTCTTGCCAGAAGGGTGCTTTACACTACAGTTTTTAAACTGCAACATTAACACCCCTCCTTCAGAGTGCAGGCACTGTACTTCCCATCTCCAGGACTCAAGTCCGGCCTGCCGGTTTCCCTGAATCCCTTCATAAATGTTACTTTGCTCACACTCCAACAGCACGTCAAGTATTAAAAACCATTTGTCTCCATTCACTCCTATCAAACACGCTCACGCATGCCTGCTGGAAGTCCAAGCCCCTCACACACAAAACCTCCTTTACCCCCTCCCTCCAACCTTTCCTAGGCCGACCCCTACCCCGCCTTCCTTCCACTACAGACTTATACACTCTTGAAGTTATTCTGTTTCGCTCCATTCTCTCCACATGTCCGAACCACCTCAACAACCCTTCCTCAGCCCTCTGGACAACAGTTTTGGTAATCCCGCACCTCCTCCTAACTTCCAAACTACGAATTCTCTGCATTATATTCACACCACACATTGCTCTCAGACATGACATCTCCACTGCCTCCAGCCTTCTCCTCGCTGCAACATTCATCACCCATACTTCACACCCATGTAAGAGCGTTGGTAAAACTATGCTCTCATACATTCCCCTCTTTGCCTCCAAGGACAAAGTTCTTTGTCTCCACAGACTCCTAAGTGCACCACTCACCCTTTTCCCCTCATCAATTCTATGATTCACCTCATCTTTCATAGACCCATCCGCTGACACGTCCACTCCCAAATATCTGAATACATTCACCTCCTCCATACTCTCTCCCTCCAATCTGATATCCAATCTTTCATCACCTAATCTTTTTGTTATCCTCATAACCTTACTCTTTCCTGTATTCACTTTCAATTTTCTTCTTTTGCACACCCTACCAAATTCATCCACCAATCTCTGCAACTTCTCTTCAGAATCTCCCAAGAGCACAGTGTCATCAGCAAAGAGCAACTGTGACAACTCCCACTTTATGTGTGATTCTTTATCTTTTAACTCCACGCCTCTTGCCAAGACCCTCGCATTTACTTCTCTTACAACCCCATCTATAAATATATTAAACAACCACGGTGACATCACACATCCTTGTCTAAGGCCTACTTTTACTGCGAAATAATTTCCCTCTTTCCTACATACTCTAACTTGAGCCTCACTATCCTCGTAAAAACTCTTCACTGCTTTCAGTAACCTACCTCCTACATTATACACCTGCAACATCTGCCACATTGCCCCCCTATCCACCCTGTCATACGCCTTTTCCAAATCCATAAATGCCACAAAGACCTCTTTAGCCTTATCTAAATACTGTTCACTTATATGTTTCACTGTGAACACCTGGTCCACACACCCCCTACCTTTCCTAAAGCCTCCTTGTTCATATATATATATATATATATATATATATATATATATATATATATATATATATATATATATATATATATATATATATGCATACATATACACACACACTACACATGCATGTTCATGCATGTGTAGTATGACCTAAGTGCATGTAGGAGTAGCAACATATACCTGGTATTCCGCGTATTTATGAGACAGACACCAGCATACCTACCATCATCTAAAACAACTACAGGTTTCCGTTTTACGCTCACTTGGCAGGACGATAGTACCTCCCTGGGTGGTTGTTGTCTACCAACCTACTACCACAGGACGGTAGTACATCCCTGGGTGGTTGTTGTCTACCAACCTACTACCACAGGACGGTAGTACCTCCCTGGGTGGTTGTTGTCTACCAACCTACTACCACAGGACGGTAGTACCTCCCTGAATGGTTGTTGTCTACCAACCTACTACCACAGGACGGTAGTACCTCCCTGGGTGGTTGTTGTCTACCAACCTACTACCACAGGACGGTAGTACCTCCCTGAATGGTTGTTGTCTACCAACCTACTACCACAGGACGGTAGTACCTCCCTGGGTGGTTGTTGTCTACCAACCTACTACCACAGGACGGTAGTACCTCCCTGAATGGTTGTTGTCTACCAACCTACTACCACAGGACGGTAGTACCTCCCTGGGTGGTTGCTGTCTACCAACCTACTACCACAGGACGGTAGTACCTCCCTGGGTGGTTGTCTACCAGCCTACTACCACAGGACGGTAGTACCTCCCTGGGTGGTTGTTGTCTACCAACCTACTACCACAGGACGGTAGTACCTCCCTGGGTGGTTGTCTACCAACCTACTACCACAGGACGGTAGTACCTCCCTGAGTGGTTGTCTACCAACCTACTACCACAGGACGGTAGTGCCTCCCTGGGTGGTTGACTACCAACCTACTACCACAGGACGGTAGTACCTCCCTGAGCGGTTGCTGTCTACCAACCTACTACCACAGGACGGAAGTACCTTCCTGGGTGGTTGTTGTCTACCAACCTACTACCACAGGACGGTAGTACCTCCCTGGGTGGTTGTTGTCTACCAACCTACTACCACAGAACGGTATTACCTCCCTGGGTGGTTGCTGTCTACCAACCTACTACCACAGGACGGTAGTACCTCCCTGGGTGGTTGCTGTCTACCAACCTATTACCACAGGACGGTAGTACCTCCCTGGGTGGTTGCTGTCTACCAACCTACTACCACAGGACGGTAGTACCTCCCTGGGTGGTTGCTGTCTACCAACCTACTACCACAGGACGCTAGTACCTCCCTGAGTGGTTGCTGTCTACCAACCTACTACCACAGGCCGGTAGTACCTCCCTGGGTAGTTGTCTACCAGCCTACTACCACAGGACGGTAGTACCTCCCTGGGTGGTTGCTGTCTACCAACCTATTACCACAGGACGGTAGTACCTCCCTGGGTGGTTGCTGTCTACCAACCTACTACCACAGGACGGTAGTACCTCCCTGGGTTGTTGCTGTCTACCAACCTACTACCACAGGACGGTAGTACCTCCCTGGGTGGTTGTCTACCAGCCTACTACCACAGGACGGTAGTACCTCCCTGGGTGGTTGTCTACCAACCTACTACCACAGGACGGTAGTACCTCCCTGTGTAGTTGTCTACCAACCTACTACCACAGGACGGTAGTACCTCCCTGGGTGGTTGTTGTCTACCAGCCTACTACCACAGGACGGTAGTACATAAGAACATAAGAACGAAGGAACACTGCAGCAGGCCTACTGGCCCATGCGAGGCAGGTCCAAGTCTCCTACCGGCTTAAGCCAATGCACCCAACCTAGTCAGGTCAGGTCACATTGACTTAAGGGAGGAACACGGCAACCGACCTGGTAGCACAAGCTATCAGGTCCAACTCACACCCACCCACATCCACTCATGTATTTATCCAACCTATTTTTAAAGCTACACAACGTTCTGGCCTCTATAACTGTACTCGGGAGTTTGTTCCACTCATCCACAACTCTATTACCAAACCAGTACTTTCCTATATCCTTCCTGAATCTGAATTTTTCCAACTTAAAACCATTGCTGCGAGTCCTGTCTAGGCTAGATATTTTCAGCACACTATTTACATCCCCTTTATTTATTCCTGTCTTCCATTTATACACCTCAATCATATCCCCCCTAATTCTACGTCTTTCTAGAGAGTGCAGATTCAGGGCCCTTAGTCTTTCCTCATAGGGAAGGTTTCTGATACATGGGATCAACTTTGTCATCCTCCTTTGTACATTTTCCAGAGAATTTATATCCATTCTGTAATACGGTGACCAAAACTGTGCAGCATAATCTAAATGAAGCCTAACCAAGGATGTATAGAGTTGAAGAACAACCTGAGGACTCCTATTATTTATGCTTCTTGATATGAAGCCAAGGATTCTATTAGCTTTATTGCGAACACTTATGCACTGTTGTCTTGGTTTCAGATTACTGCTAACCAGAATTCCTAAATCTTTTTCGCAATCCGTAATATTAAGATCTACATTATTTAGTTTATATGTGGCATGGTTATTGTCCTGTCCAACATTTAGAACTTTGCATTTGTCTATATTAAACTGCATCTGCCACTTCTCCGACCACTGCATCAGTCTATTCAAATCTTCCTGGAGTGCTCGAATGTCCTCGTCAGAATGAATTCGACGGCCTATTTTGGTGTCATCGGCAAACTTGCCGATGTCGCTCTTTATGCCCTCATCTATGTCGTTTATGTAGATTGTGAACAGCAGGGGGCCCAACACTGACCCCTGTGGAACACCGCTCGTGACGCTTCCCCACTCTGATTTCTCCCCATTTATGCAAACTCTCTGCTGCCAATTTGTCAACCATGCCTCTATCCAGGAAAAAATTTCCCCTATTCCATGTGCCTTAATTTTCCTCAATAGTCTCTGATGTGGGACCCTGTCAAAAACCTTACTGAAGTCCATATACACAATATCATATTCATTACCATGATCTACCTCCTCAAATACCTTAGTGAAAAAAGTTAATAAATTCGTAAGGCAGGACGGTAGTACCTCCCTGGGGGGTTGCTGTCTACCAACCTACTACCACAGGACGGTAGTACCTCCCTGGGTGGTTGCTGTCTACCAACCTACTACCACAGGACGGTAGTACCTCCCTGGTTGGTTGCTGTCTACCAACCTACTACCACAGGACGGTAGTACCTCCCTGGGTGGTTGCTGTCTACCAACTTATTACAACAGGACGGTAGTACCTCCCTGGGTGGTTGCTGTCTACCAACCTACTGCCACAGGACGGTAGTACCTCCCTGGGTAGTTGTCTACCAGCCTACTACCACAGGACGGTAGTACTTCCCTGGGTGGTTGCTGTCTACCAACCTACTACCACAGGACGATAGTACCTCCCTGGGTGGTTGCTGTCTACCAACCTACTACCACAGGACGGTAGTACCTCCCTGGGTAATTGTTGTCTACCAACCTACTACCACAGGACGGTAGTACCTCCCTGGGTGGTTGCTGTCTACCAACCTACTACCACAGGACGGTAGTACCTTCCTGGGTGGTTGTTGTCTACCAACCTACTACCACAGGACGGTAGTACCTCCCTGGGTGGTTGCTGTCTACCAACCTACTACCACAGGACGGTAGTACCTCCCTGGGTGGTTGCTGTCTACCAACCTACTACCACAGGACGGTAGTACCTCCCTGGGTGGTTGCTGTCTACCAACCTATTACCACAGGACGGTAGTACCTCCCTGGGTGGTTGTTGTCTACCAACCTACTACCACAGGACGGTAGTACCTCCCTGGGTGGTTGTTGTCTACCAACCTACTACCACAGGACGGTAGTACCTCCCTGGGTGGTTGCTGTCTACCAACCTACTACCACAGGACGGTAGTACCTCCCTGGGTGGTTGCTGTCTACCAACCTACTACCACAGGACGGTAGTACCTCCCTGGGTGGTTGCTGTCTACCAACCTACTACCACAGGACGGTAGTACCTCCCTGGGTGGTTGCTGTCTACCAACGTACTGCCTTTTAAATACGATATCATTCTTTATTGATCTATGATAACATGGAGGGGCTACTTTTGGTATGCTAAGCGTAATATAACAATATAGATTCGTGTATTGCTGTGAATCCAGACATAGGAGAAGAGCTTACCACATTTCTGTCCGACTTGGACCATTTACAATGTGACTTTGTAAATGGTCCAAGTCGGACCGAAACATCGTTGTCAGTTTCTCTTTATATTTGCATTTTTTTTTTTTGTAGTGACGCCTCTAATGTGTAGTAGTGGTAGTAGCAGTGATGATAGTAGTAGTAGTAGTAGCGGTAGTATTAGACATTACTCGATACGTCTTCATTACCATCAGCTGTTGAATTATTCAACATTGTGGATGGCATCAAAGGTAAGACAACCCGAGAGCAAAACATTGCAGTGTTTGTTTACAAAACATCAGTGTTGATGTTAGAGGCGAGGTGTGGCAACCCAGGTGCCTGAGCTCAGACTTGCGCCACCCTCATCTACTCAGTTCACCTTAGACTTTACCTGTGGTCGGAGCCTCTCTTGCCAAACTTTATGAGTTACGCTCGTACTGCAGCTATGGATTTGTGTTTGTGTGTAGTGTGATCACCTGCTGACCCTCCTCATCACCTGCTGACCGTCCTCATGAAGACTGATAAAGTTGGGAAGCGTGCAGCGGTGTTCCAGGTGTCGCGGGTGAGTGTTGCAGTGTGTTGCTGTGGTGGTAGTGTTATGGTCCTGGTGTTGTGGTTGCTAGTATTGTGTTAGTGTTAATGGTGCTGGTGTTTGGGTTGTATTGTTGTGCTGATGTTGGTTGTGTTGTGGTGTTAGTATTGTGCTGTAGTGTTGTACTGTGATGTGCTGGTGGTGCTACTGGGGTGGTGGTGCTGGTAGTGGTTCAGGCGTGTTCAAGTGAATCTTCTCCTCACCACTGAAAAGCAGGGGTGCCGTGAGTACACTAAGAAATAACACAGTAAGTGTCAGGGGCCCAAGACAGTTCAGCTGCATCCCAGCATGCATAAGGGGGATTGCCAATAGACCCCTGGCTGTCTTCAAGAGGGAGCTGGACAGGCATCTAAAGTCAGTACCTGATTAGCCCGGCTGTGGTTCGTATGCTGGACTGCGTGCAGCCAGCAGTAACAGCTGGTTGATCAGGCCCTGGTCCACCACAGGGCCTGGTCATGGACTAGGTCACGGGGGCGTTAACCCCCGGAACACAATCCAGGTAGATTCCAGGTACTCCCCTGTACCACCTTCCCAGGTACTTCCTGCACCACCTTCCCAGGTACTTCCTGCACCACCTTCCCAGGTACTTCCTGCACCACCTTCCCAGGTACTTCCTGCACCACCTTCCCAGGTACTTCCTGCACCACCTTCCCAGGTACTTCCTGCACCATCTTCCCAGGTACTTCCAGCATCACCTTCCTAGGTACTCCCCTGTACCACCTTTCCAGGTACTCCCCTGTACCACCTTCCCAGGTGCTTCCTGCACCACCTTCCCAGGTACTTCCTGCACCACCTTCCCAGGTACTTCCTGCACCATCTTCCCAGGTACTTCCAGCATCACCTTCCTAGGTACTCCCCTGTACCACCTTTCCAGGTACTCCCCTGTACCACCTTTCCAGGTACTCCCCTGTACCACCTTCCCAGGTACTCTCGTGTACCACCTTCCCAGGTACTCTCCTGTACCACCTTCCCAGGTACTCTCCTGTACCACCTTCCCAGGTACTTCTTGCACCACCTTCCCAGGTATTCTCCTGTACCACCTTCCCAAATATTCCCCTTTACCACCTTCCCAGGTACTCCCCTATACCACCTTCCCAGGTACTCCCCTGTACCACCTTCCCAGGTACTCCCCTGTACCACCTTCCCAGGTACTCCCCTGTACCACCTTCCCAGGTACTCCCCTGTACTACCTTCCCAGGTACTCCCCTGTACCACCTTCCCAGGTACTCCCCTGTACCACCTTCCCAGGTACTCCCCTGTACCACCTTCCCAGGTACTCCCCTGTACCACCTTCCCAGGTACTCCCCTGTACCACCTTCCCAGGTACTCCCCTGTACCACCTTCCCAGGTACTTCCTTCACTACCTTCCCAGGTACTTCCTACACCACCTTCCCGGGTACTTCCTGCACCATCTTCCCAGGTACTTCCTGCGCCACCTTCCCGGGTACTTTCTGCACCATCTTCCCAGGTACTACCCTGTACCACCTTCCCAGTTACTTCCTGCACCACCTCCCAAGTACTTCCTACACCACCTTCCCAGGTACTCCCCTGCACCACCTTCCCAGGTACTCCCCTGCACCACCTTCCCAGGTACTTCCCTGCACCACCTTCCCAGGTACTTCCCTGCACCACCTTCCCAGGTACTCCCCTGCACCACCTTCCCAGGTTCTCCCCTGCACCACCCTCCCAGGTACTCCCCTGCACCGCCTTCCCAGGTACTACCCTGCACCACCTTCCCAAGTACTCCTCTGCACCACCTTTCCAGGTACTCCGCTGCACCATCTTCCCGGGTATTATCCTGTACCACCTTCCTAAGAACTCTTTGTAGGTCCTGATCGTAGCGTCTGACGCGTCTACGTCTGTTGCACCTACGTTTGGAACACCAATGCCAGACACTTGTTTGGTGTGTATCTGGCATTGGTGTTCCAAACGTAGGTGCAACAGACGTAGACGCGTCAGACGCTACGATCAGGACCTACAAAGAGTTCCTAGGAAGGTGGTACAGGCTAGTACCCGGGAAGGTGCTGCAGCGGAGTACCTGGAAAAGTGGTGCAGGAAGTACCTGCGAAGGTGGTGCAGGAAGTACCTGCGAAGGTGGTGCAGGAAGTACCTGCGAAGGTGGTGCAGGAAGTACCTGCGAAGGTGGTGCAGGAAGTACCTGCGAAGGTGGTGCAGGAAGTACCTGCGAAGGTGGTGCAGGAAGTACCTGGGAAGGTGGTGTAGGGAAGTACCTGGGAAGGTGGTGCAGGGTAGTACCTGGGAAGGTGATACAGGCAGTACCTGG
Organism: Cherax quadricarinatus; assembly: GCF_038502225.1. NCBI lineage: Eukaryota > Metazoa > Arthropoda > Malacostraca > Decapoda > Parastacidae > Cherax > Cherax quadricarinatus. Next base: position 866,820 of record NC_091333.1, read on the forward strand.
GAAGGTGGCACATTTAGTTTCAAATCTTGGGGTCTGTTGCATTGTCCCTGAGTGAGATTGGAATTATCTTGAGTGTCAATTACAGTTGATGATTTTCGTCATGTAAGGGCAGGTGTGTGTGTGTGTGTGTGTGTGTGTGTAACTGAAGCATCGGTGTGATGGTATGTGTGTGGGAAGGGAAGTCCCATACGTTGGAAGAAAACAGTTTCCTTGTCATGCTTAACTGTTAGTCCAGACACCTCCCTGTCTGTCCCATGTACACTGCCTCGCGGGTCACACAAGGGCCGCTGCACACTCCCACAGTTGGTGAGCAGGACACAAACGTAGCATAAGAACATATAAAAGAAGGAGCACTGCAGCATGTCTACTGGCCCATGCGAGGCTGGCCCAACTCACACACACATGCACAACATCAATAACATACTACTCACAAAATCGTAATAACACGATTGGCTTGTGAGTTTTAGGACGTATTAGCCATGGTTCAAGCCTCCACCCGTTCCCTGGTCAGTAATATGACCTTGTTCAAGGTTGTAGATAAATAGTTCAGAGAACCGACAAGCTGATAAATTAGACATATGCGCAACACTTTGGTATCTAATTTATCAACTTGTTCAAGATCGCCAGACTGAGGGACTGACCACCTCAAACCACTTCTTTAAAGGTTGATGGACTGATGACATCATCTTACCCTCTCCACTGCTGCTCCTGCTGTCTCCATGTTTATCACCTATCTACTCGACTGATAAATTGTATAAATGGTTTAGGAAAACAGACAAGTTGATAAATAAAAGAGAGAGAGAGAGACAGACAGATGGAGAGACTAGGGAAGGGGTAGACTTGCTACAGTAACACCTGCACAGTGCTTGACTCATCCTGGTGACGTCATACCTCAACACCTGCCCCCCCTAGCCAATCGTTACCTGTGACGTCACGTAGCGTTACACCTGTCACCCAGACGTTGATGACGCTGGTGAGGCTGCCTGGTCTCACCAGCATGGTAACTTACCTCTGCTGCAATACCACCTACCTTCACCCGCATAAATGATTTACAAAACCGACAAATCATGGGCCAGTAGGCCTGTTGCAGTGCTCCTTCTTTCTTATGTTTCTCATTTGGATATCTTTATTCTGGAAAGTGGAATGACTTGGATGAGGAAGTCTTGGAGGTAAACTCAATGCACAGCTTCAAGAGTAGATATGACAAGGCCCAAGAAGCCAGAAGTCAGTGTTGCCGACGATCAAGGTGGTCTAAGTAGCGGGGCCAGGAGCTGAAACTTGACCAACGCAAACACAACTCGGTGAATAACACACACACACACACACACACACACGGCTGGGCCAGGAGCTAGGACTCGACCCCTGCAACCACAAATAGGTGAGCACACCCACACTCACACACACACACACACACACACACACACACACACACACACACACACACACACACGGTGAGTGCAGAGATTACTGTTCCGCTTGCAGGGTTTCTAATACAGTTCCTAATAGAGGAGTATTAACATGCACTTGAAGGGTGTGGAACATACCGTGGTAGGTGGAGGGAGGATAGAAACGCTGCTAACAGGAGACAGTAGCTAGGTTAGGTGGAGGAAGGATAGAAACGCTGCTAACAGGAGACAGTAGCTAGGTTAGGTGGAGGAAGGATAGAAACGCTGCTAACAGGAGACAGGAGCTAGGTTAGGTGGAGGAAGGATAGAAACGCTGCTAACAGGAGACAGGAGCTAGGTTAGGTGGAGGGAGGATAGAAACGCTGCTAACAGGAGACAGTAGCTAGGTTAGGTGGAGGAAGGATAGAAACGCTGCTAACAGGAGACAGTAGCTAGGTTAGGTGGAGGAAGGATAGAAACGCTGCTAGCAGGAGACAGTAGCTAGGTTAGGTGGAGGAAGGATAGAAACACCGCTAGCAGGAGACAGTAGCTAGGTTAGGTGGAGGAAGGATAGAAACACCGCTAGCAGGAGACAGTAGCTAGGTTAGGTGGAGGGAGGATAGAAACACTGCTAGCAGGAGACAGTAGCTAGGTTAGATGGAGGGAGGATAGAAACACTGCTAGCAGGAGACAGTAGCTAGGTTAGGTGGAGGAAGGATAGAAACGCTGCTAACAGGAGACAGGAGCTAGGTTAGGTGGAGGAAGGATAGAAACGCTGCTAACAGGAGACAGGAGCTAGGTTAGGTGGAGGAAGGATAGAAACGCTGCTAACAGGAGACAGTAGCTAGGTTAGGTGGAGGAAGGATAGAAACGCTGCTAACAGGAGACAGGAGCTAGGTTAGGTGGAGGAAGGATAGAAACGCTGCTAACAGGAGACAGGAGCTAGGTTAGGTGGAGGGAGGATAGAAACGCTGCTAACAGGAGACAGTAGCTAGGTTAGGTGGAGGAAGGATAGAAACGCTGCTAACAGGAGACAGTAGCTAGGTTAGGTGGAGGAAGGATAGAAACGCTGCTAACAGGAGACAGGAGCTAGGTTAGGTGGAGGAAGGATAGAAACGCTGCTAGCAGGAGACAGTAGCTAGGTTAGGTGGAGGAAGGATAGAAACGCTGCTAACAGGAGACAGGAGCTAGGTTAGGTGGAGGAAGGATAGAAACACTGCTAGCAGGAGACAGTAGCTAGGTTAGGTGGAGGAAGGATAGAAACGCTGCTAGCAGGAGACAGTAGCTAGGTTAGGTGGAGGAAGGATAGAAACACTGCTAGCAGGAGACAGTAGCTAGGTTAGGTGGAGGAAGGATAGAAACACTGCTAGCAGGAGACAGTAGCTAGGTTAGGTGGAGGAAGGATAGAAACACTGCTAGCAGGAGACAGGAGCTAGGTTAGGTGGAGGAAGGATAGAAACGCTGCTAGCAGGAGACAGTAGCTAGGTTAGATGGAGGGAGGATAGAAACACTGCTAGCAGGAGACAGTAGCTAGGTTAGGTGGAGGGAGGATAGAAACACTGCTAGCAGGAGACAGTAGCTAGGTTAGGTGGAGGGAGGATAGAAACACCGCTAGCAGGAGACAGTAGCTAGGTTAGGTGGAGGAAGGATAGAAACACTGCTAGCAGGAGACAGTAGCTAGGTTAGATGGAGGGAGGATAGAAACACTGCTAGCAGGAGACAGTAGCTAGGTTAGATGGAGGGAGGATAGAAACACTGCTAGCAGGGGACAGGAGGCTACTTAGCTGACCGAAAGAATGGGTGGACTTCTAGCAACAGCGAACACAGGCCTCAATTTGCTCGAAGGTAAGGCAGGCGATTTCTTAAGGATGCTTTCGGGGTCAGTGCCCCCGCGGCCAGGTCCTAGACGGGAGTTCTTGGTGAGGAAGAGGATGTGGTGGTAGTAGTAGTTTTGTGTGATGGTGGTAGTGGTGTGGTGGTTGTGTGATAAGGGTGTTGGTTGTAGAGGTAGTGGTTGTATGGTGAGGATAGTGGTTGAGAAGATGGTGGTCGTGTGATAGGGGTAGTTTTGTGTGGAGGGGATGGTGGTAACACATGTGCTTGAAGAGGGTCTACCAGCAGTAACAACACCTATATACCAGCAGTAACAACACATATACCAGCATTAACATCACCCATCTACCAGCATTAACAACACCCGTCTATCAGCACTAACACTGATCATTCACCCATCTTTGTCATATTAAATCATCCAGCATTGATGGACTGACCACATCGACTCAAGGTTAAGGGACAGATTACCTCATTCTCCTCCTGTTCTTCACGATTCTCTTTTGTATGGACTGATGAAGCCACTGTGTGGCGAAACGTTTCCTCAATAAAGATACTCAAGAGTTGCACATGTGTCTAATTTATCATCATCATCATTATAAAGAGAGGGGAGATAGCCGCATATCTGTTGCTTATACCTTGCTGTTGTCACTGCTGCTGCTGACGCTGTTGTTACTGCTGCTCCTGACGCTGCTCTTACTGCTGTCATGGCTTACTGGTAGTGGTATTTACTTCGTCAGGGGAAAATATTACCTGACGCAGTTTTGGGTAATGTGATGCAATCATTGGTCAACGAGGTGGTGTGCCCGGCCTGGGTAACCACCTCGTTTAAAAAATCATATCAGCCTCCCATCATCAAGATATATACACAGAAGTGTATGACTTTTAGTACATATACACAGAGAAATGTCTCAGTGTATGTACACTTAGTTTAATTTTTTTTTTAAGGAATTAAAGTATTATTGAGTAGAGGTGAACAGGTTACCTCCATGATTAATGACCCTGGTGTAGTAGATAGGGTTTAAACCCCACTAATCAACCTTCTCGCGTCTTGTTTGTGTGATCTGCACCGCTGGTTTATTTGTCTCTGATGTCCAGTGAAAAGCTGTGGCCCTCAACATTCTACACCATGTGTAACACCCAGTAGCCTGTACACTCGGTGCAAGGTGTTGGAGTAGCGTGGAGGCTCAGTGTTCTGACTTACTAAAGTGTTGTGGCTGATGTAGACAGCCATTTCTGTCTGCTAGTTTCATATCTCGCGGCACTCCGGTGCTGCTCTTTCTAGGCCTGCCCAGGTCAGTGGGACGCTAGGCCCACTCGTCCGGACTGGCTATCGGTCATTCCCTCACTTTGCCGGTTGTGTACTCCTTTCCAATTAAAGCCAAACTAGTCCACGGCCGTATCTTTGCTACTTACGCTACCCATTCGGCACTAAACTGCTGTTCAACAGCAAGAACAGTAATAACACTGAGACTGACACTTTCATGGCTTCGTGTGTCAGTAACCCCGTCAGAGCGATAGTACGGCTCTTGACAAGAACAATGGGGTGACTAACATGATTTAAAGGATTCTGACCTGGAACTAATGGGTCAGTATCTTGATTAGTTAAACAGACCGTATAATTAAAAATACCTGGCATTTATAATGGAAATAAACAATGAGGAGGATCATGATAACTGACCCAGATATAACACATTAATTATAATACGAGTTCTGGCTAAGTTTACAGTTCAAGTGTACAGGTTACAGGTAAGACGCAGGTACTTGTTTTAATTACTACGCTGTGACTACCATATAGAACTAAATAAGACACTAGTGGCTGTTGAGGCTCAACTCACTGGTGATGTATATGCAAGGGTGGCACCCTTATGTGTGTCCAGAGACCGTGTGTCAGCACTAAGCAACAGGTCCAACACATAGACACTTTACTCCCAGACTGCCTGGCATCCAGTCCTTTCAAACGGGGTTTTAAGATTTGACCCAGAGAAGCGAAGTTACTGGACAGTGCCACTCATCCTGTGAGTGAACATTACCACCATAAAGGCAGTATGGGCAGTGCCACTCCTCTAGTGAGGACTCATACCACCATACAGTAGTGGGCAACACTACTGCTCCAGTGAAGACACATACCACCATAAAGACAGTAGTGGGCAGCACCACTACTCTAGTGAGGGGACATACCACCATAAAGACAGTAGTGGGCAGCACCACTACTCTAGTGAGGGCACATACCACCATAAAGACAGTAGTGGGCAGCACCACTACTCTAGTGAGGGCACATACAACCATAAAGACAGTAGTGGGCAGCACCACTACTCTAGTGAGGGCACATACCACCATAAAGACAGTAGTGGGCAGCACCACTACTCTAGTGAGGGGACATACCACCATAAAGACAGTAGTGGGCAGCACCACTACTCTAGTGAGGGGACATACCACCATAAAGACAGTAGTAGGCAGCACCACTACTCTAGTGAGGGCACATACCACCATAAAGACAGTAGTGGGCGGCACCACTACTCTAGTGATGGCACATACCACCATAAAGACAATATTTGACAGTGTCACTCATCCTGTGAGTGAACATGCCATGTTGGAAGTTCTCACATACTAGCTAGACACCTGACTCAAGCTTTATGCAGCATAAGTAACATAATCCCTGCTTACATTAAGCACTCTGGAGACCTTGGCTGCATCAAAACATTGACATTAAGAATAAATATGTATCATCATTTGATGTCACCTCTTCACTATTGTTCCTACAGATGCCGTCACTTATATACTTAAATGTAAACTTATAGCTGACCTCAACACCTCTACCCTGCCATGACTTCATGACACTCTTCGACCTGTCTTTATTTCAACTCCTTCAGATCTGGAACTCTGTTTTTGAAGCCTTTCTTTGACTTGGATTTGGGAAGTCCGCTGACTGAAGCTGTGACTGACAACTTTATGGAAGATTAAGACACATGCGCAACAGTTGGGTATCTTTATTGAGGTGGTCAGTCCCTCAGCCTGGAGAAGTTGAGTTCCATGAAACTGAACTCTTCTCCAGGCTGAGGGACTGACCACCTCAAATACTTTTTCTCCGAGGTTGATGGACTAATTACATCATCTTTATTTCATTACTACTGCTGCCTTTGTATTTGACTGAAGAAGCCTATCATGTAGGCGAAACTTTTCATCAATAAAGATACCCAACTGTTGCACATGTGACTTAATATTCAATTTGCCAGTAATTTATACCAACAACCTTATGGAAAACTTAGACTGAAGTTTTTTGCAATATTATTCCTAATACAGTCATATGGCGATGACATTCTGGTCATAAATCCCAAGACTTAATATTCAAGGCCGTTTTCATAGTCAACAAAGTTGATCTTACTATTAAAAACTGAGCTTTAACTAAAAAAAACGAAGGTTTGTTACCATTGCTTGATCCGTCAGACCACCACCGAACAAAGACACCCTTTCTTTCAGTCCACAGAAAACCCGCAAATAAAGATGACCTTACTCATTTCTACTCACACCAAGACACTCGCACCAAGAATGGCATGGTTACTAGGTTTTCCTTTTAGTTATCCGTGTCTCCATTATTATTATTATTATTATTATTATTATTATTATTATTATTATTATTATCTCCAGTCCAGAATTCTTAGAAGAATTCCAGTACATCTCTCATGCCTTCGCACGCTGACACTTTCTTCTATACAAGATTTGCAAAAGCAGAGCTGTGAAAATCCTCATCTCTATCAACAATACCACCACCGATAAACAAAGATTCTTAACTCTACCTGGAGGAGTAGTAGTCAACAATATCAGACATACTTTTTCAAGAAGCAACATCCGCTTAGCTACCATGGCCACGTCTTCCGTCAGTGACCTCACCAGAAAGGTCCCAGTGACAAACCAAACAGTTGACGTGCACAAGATACCATGCTGAGATGGGAGAGATCTTGCTACACTGGTCCGAAAACACAAAAATGCATCAACAATGCTTGTCATGCACAGATCTAAAGATGAACATTCATGAACTGCAGCAACGCAGAGTTGATCTACAGAAAATCCAACAATGTAGTTTCTACTAGCAACACCATGGAATAAAGAGCTAGCAAATACACCATCTCGGCTACCTTTCTACATATAATACTCCACGCTGACACCTTGCCGCCACGAGATACAGTGACCTGATGACTTCACCTGATCTTCACCAGTGACCTGCTTTCTCTGCAATATATACTTTGTTCTCTCATTCTCTTGTATCAGTTGGAGTGACCAAGGCCTCAGGACTGAAACGTATACATTAAAGATGTCCTTCCATCCTTACCAACATAATAACATTATTGGGCAGTGCCACCCATATAGTGTGAGCGAATGTACCATCATAACAGTACTAGGCAGTGCCACTCATCCTGTGTGCGAGAATACCACCATTAAAGAAGTATTGGACAGTGCCACTCATCCTGTGAGTGAACATGCGACCATAAAGACATTTCACTGGTAGACTCCATGGGTAGACGTTGAGGTGTTTGAAAGTGACTAGTGAAGGAGTCACGCTCATCTCCCGTCATTATTCATCCTCCTGGCTCGCACCTTACTCACCAGCATGACGACCATACCACAACACTCATGTTACCTCGCGTCTTGGTAACGCCAGGACATGCTACAACTTCACATGCTCGCTGGTGCGTCGTAATTGCGAGAGGCAGCACCAGAAGCCATGACCTCTCGCATAGAAATGTTACTGGGAATTACAGTGTGGCAGTAACGGAGTCTCAGGCGGGGCCAGTGCTGAGGAGGAACGGGGCCTCCTCATTCCCATGGGGCCAAAGAGGTGGCCCCCCCTCACCCTCCTTCCAAAGGTGCCAAGGGGATGGTCTTCACTCCAAGGAGGAACCAGTGGGTACGGAACAAAGGCGATGTATCTTGACACACATATAGTGTGTCCCGTGTTTCTGGTCCCATAGGCTCGGTGGATACCGTAGAGTGATCTTTATATAAATGATGTACAATACTGCCGTTGTGAGGGAGAGGACAGGCGAGTGTTGGAGAAGCTCTTACAACACCCACGGTGAGGGAGAGGACAGGTGAGTGTTGGAGAAGCTCTTACAACACCCACGGTGAGGGAGAGGACAGGTGAGTGTTGGAGAAGCTCTTACAACACCCACGGTGAGGGAGAGGACAGGTGAGTGTTGGGGAAACTCTTACAACACCCACGGTGAGGGAGAGGACAGGTGAGTGTTGGAGAAACTCTTACAACACCCACGGTGAGGGAGAGGACAGGTGAGTGTTGGAGAAGCTCTTACAACACCCACGGTGAGGGAGAGGACAGGAGAGTGTTGGAGAAGTTCTTACAACACCCACGGTGAGGGAGAGGACAGGTGAATGTTGGAGAAGCTCTTACAACCGTCAGTGTTCGTGAGTGCGTGACGACGCACAAGTGTACAGCAATGTCAACGCCTCCACGCAACACTCCTCTCCCTTTCTCCACGCAACACTCCTCCCCCTTCCTCCACGCAACACTCCTCCCCCTTCACGCAACACTCCCCCTCCACACACACACACACACACACACACACACACACACAAAACGAAGAGGCGGGGCCAGGAGCTATGAATCGATCCCTGCAACCACAATTAAGTGAGTACACCCACCTCCCCCCCCAAGCCTGGTCACGGACAGGGCCGCGGGAGCGTTGGCCCCCGAAGCTGCCCCTCCAGGTAAGCCAGAACCACCAGCGCCTGGCAATATAGAGATAATTTGTAACGCTTTCATATACCTACCTTTTTAACACTTTTGTGAACGTTTGAACTGAGGGACTGATTACCCCATCTCGTGTACATACCTCTACAATCTTCACATTATGTCCTTGTAATGATACAGCTACTGGTTGGCTGGTTTGGGCTGAGGTTAAAAGGATTCTCAAGGCAGTATTTACCTTTTATTGGGCTGGAGAGAATGTGTATTTTGGCTTGTAGTTGTGACGGCCTCTGGTCTATATTGTTTATGAGGTTACATGAAGCTCAGTGATGGTTTTATCATCTGTGAGCTTGTACCTCACACCACCCTCACTCACCACATGTTCCCAGGTGTGTTGCTGGTCAGTGTGGTGCGCTGTTAGTGTGGTGCTGGTCACTGTGGTGCTGGTAGAGGTGTGGTGCTGGTCAGTATGGTGGTGCTGGTCACTGTGGTGGTGGTGGTGGTAGAGGCGTGGTACTGGTCACTGTGGTGGTGGTGGTAGAGGTGTGGTGCTGGTCAGTGTGGTGGTGGTGGTAGAGGCGTGGTACTGGTCACTGTGGTGGTGGTGGTAGAGGTGTGGTGCTGGTCACTGGTGCTGACTACATCCACCTGTATCCGCTTCCTATTTCCTTTCTTCATATCTTCCTCTCTCCCCCCGTTCTCTGCTTCCTTTCTCCCTTTTCTCTCTCTACTTCCTTTCTTCTTTTTCTCTCTCTACTTCCTCTCTGCCTTTCTACCTCAACATTCCCTTTTCTCTGTTCTGTCTTTCCTATCGCTCTCTTTCCTCTTTCCATTTCCTCGCTCTTCTCTCTTATGACTTCTCCTCCTTCACTCTCCCCATTTTTTTCCATCTATCACTTTCGTTCTTGTCTTCCCATTCTTGGTATTATCAGATTTTCTTCATTATTTATTCGTAAGGTTCATTTATCCGTTCTCCATTCTCTTAACCCCCCTCCCCCGACCTCCTTCCCTGGTCCTCTTCACCCCCTCCCCTCTATCTGGCTCCCACCTTTCCTCCCTTGTTCCTAACGGTTGGAACCAACTACTTACCTTTCTCTTGTCTCTCCCTCTTGCCTTTCCCGGATCCTTCTTGCATCTCTACCAGCATCTCCCAAGATGCTCCCAGCATCCCTCAAGATTCTTCCAGCATCTAAGATACTCCCAGCATCCAAGATACAACATCTAAGATACTCCCAGTATCCAAGATACAGCATCTAGGATACTCCCAGCATTTTAGATACTCCCAGCAGGGCCACATCTCTCTCCTCCCCACCCTGAACTTCGCATATACTTGTATGTGAAGCTCCAATCCCGTGTGGGTCATTCAACACAAGTAGTGGAGGCTCGGTACTCTTAGAGCTTGACTCTCCTCTCAGTAACATCCGCTAGTTCTTTCTCTCTCCCTCCCCCTCTCCATCTCTCTCCCCTCACTTGCCGTCCCCCTCTTTCTAAATCACCACTTCCATCTCCCTACCTGCCTTACACCCTCCCTCCCTCTCTCTTCATCACAGCCTCCATTTCCCTACCTGCCTTAAACCCTCCCTCTTTCTCCACATCTTCCAGCTCCCTACCTACCTTGCAGCATCCCTCCATCCACATCTTGCACTACCTGCCTTGTAGCGTCCCTCTTTCTCCGTCAGATCTTCCATCTCCCTACTTGCTTTACACTCTCCTCCATAATAACCCCTATATTCTCCTTCTCACTTTTTACACATCTTTGCTCTCAGATTACATCTCATCTTCGCTCACAGCTTCCCTCTCTATTCACTCATAACCTTCATCTTTATTTCACTCTCTTTTTGCTTCACCTTCCCTCTCCTTGTCTGCCTCCCCTTCGCCATTTTTCTCTTTCATCCTTACTCCTTTGCATGTGTGGTGGGCACACCGCTGATGCCTTTGTCAACAAGTCTGCTGCTGCTCTTGTGACATCTCGTGTCCGTGACTGACGGGCGGGGGAAGGAGGGATGCAGGGGGAGGGGCAAGGGAACAAGTAGGAGCAGGAGTTGCAGGGGCCGGTGCAGGAGTTGCAGGGGCCGGTGCAGGAGTTGCAGGGGCCGGTGCAGGAGTTGCAGGGGCCGATACAGGAGTTGCAGGGGCCGATACAGGAGTTGCAGGGGCCGGTACAGGAGTTGCAGGAGCCGGTGCACGAGTTGCAGGGGCCGGTGCAGGAGTTGCAGGGGCCGGTGCAGGAGTTGCAGGGGCCGGTGCAGGAGTTGCAGGGGCCGGTGCACGAGTTGCAGGGGCCGGTGCACGAGTTGCAGGGGCCGGTGCAGGAGTTGCAGGGGCCGGTGCAGGAGTTGCAGGGGCCGGTGCAGGAGTTGCAGGGGCCTGTGCAGGAGTCACAAAAGCAGCAAAAAAAAAAAAGTTTGTGGGGTGCAGTAGTATAGAGGAGCAGTATACCTGGAGGCTGTTCCGGGGGTCAACGCCCCCCGCGGCCCAGTCCTTGACCACTCCTCCCGGTGGATCAGGGCCTGATCAACCAGACTGTTACCGCTGGCTGCACGTATTCAGCAGTAACAGCGTGGTTGATCAGGCCCTGATCCACCGGGAGGCCTGGTTACCTGGAGGTTACCTGGAGGTTATTCCGGGGATCAACGCCCCCGCGGCCCGGTCCACGACCAGGCCTCCCGATGGATCAGGGCCTGATCAACTAGGCTGTTACTGCTGGCCGCACGCAGTCCAACGTACGAGCCACAGCCCGGCTGATCCGGCACCGACTTTAGGTATCTGTCCAGCTCTCTCTTGAAGGCAGCCAGGGGTTTATTGGCAATTCCCCTAATGCTTGATGGGAGGCTGTTGAACAGTTTTGGGCCCCGGACACTTATGGTGTTTTCTCTTAGTGTACCAATGGCGCCCCTACTTTTTATTGGCGGCATTTTGCATCGCCTGCCCAGTCTTTTACTTTCGTAGGGAGTGATTTCTGTGTGCAGATTTGGGACCATTCCTTCCAAGATTTTCCAAGTGTAGATTATGATATATCTCTCCCTCCTGCATTCCAACGAGTACAAGTCAAGTGCTTCCAAGCGTTCCCAGTAGTTAAGGTGCTTGACAGAACTTATACGTGCAGTAAAGAATCTCTGTACACTCTCTAGATCTGCGATTTCACCTGCTTTGTATGGAGATGTTAATGTACAGCAGTATTCCAGCCTAGAGAGAACAAGTGATTTGAAAAGGATCATAATGGGCTTGGCATCTCTCGTTTTGAAAGTTCTCATTATCCATCCTATCATTTTCTTTGCACGTGCGATCGTGGCACTGTTGTGATCCTTGAAAGTGAGATCCTCAGACATTACTACTCCCAGGTCCCTTACATTATTTTTCCGCTCTATTGTATGGCCGGAGTCAGTAGTATACTCTGTTCTAGTTATTATCTCCTCCAGTTTTCCATAACGGAGTAGTTGGAATTTGTCCTCATTGAACATCATATTGTTTACCGTTGCCCACTGGAAAACTTTGTTTATATCTTCTTGGAGGTTAACCGCGTCCTCAGCAGATGACAGCCTCATGCAGATCCTAGTATCATCCGCAAAGGATGATACGGTGCTGTGGTGTATATCTCTGTTTATGTCTGATATGAGGATAAGGAATAAGATGGGGGCGAGTACTGTGCCTTGTGGAACAGAGCTCTTCACTATGGCAGCCTCCGATTTAACTCTGTTGACCACTACTCTTTGTGTTCGATTTGTTAGGAAGTTGAAGATCCATCTCCCCACTTTCCCAGTTATTCCTTTAGCACGTATTTTATGGGCTATTACGCCATGATCGCATTTGTCAAATGCTTTTGCAAAGTCTGTGTATATTACATCTGCATTCTGATTTTCTTCCAGTGCATCCAAGGCCATGTCATAGTGATCCAGTAGTTGTGAGAGGCAGGAGCGACCTGCCCTGAACCCATGTTGCCCTGGATTGTGCAGATTTTGGGAATCCAGGTGATTTGCAATCCTGCTTCTTAGCACCCACTGAGTCAACTCCTCCTCGATGTTTTTGTGAGTCGTATCGAAGTGAGGAATGATCTGGTGATACCGACAAGGTGTGGAAAAAAGCACGTACAGTTCAGGACATTTATTAAAGGAAACGTTTCGCCACTCGTGGAGAAACGTTTCCTTTAATATACTTAACCGAACGTAAGTGTCTTTTTCCACACCGTATCGAAGTAGATGGTCAGCGTCACGTGGTTGGTGGAATGAGGTGTTTCAGGTCAGCAACAGTCTGGCTGATCAAGCTAGGTAAGTTGAAGATTAACACACGTACAACAGTTGTCTTTATTAAAGATACCCAGCTGTTGCACGTGTCTTAATGCTCAACTTGTTGGTATTTTATACCATTTTCAACACTGTCAGACACTGCAACACGACGGTATCTTGGTACAACTTCCACTCTCCATCGTGTATCCGCTAGTTCTGAGTCAGAAACGTTGCATTCCAGATGGAGCTGCTGCCTTACCTCCACTAGTGAATCCCGTCCTTACAACGTCTTGGAGATATTCCACCTCACCTTACCTGGAGTTTACCTGGAGAGGGTTTCGGGGGTCAACGCCCCCGCGGCTCGGTCTGAAACCAGGCCTCATGGTGGATCAGGGTGTGATCAACCAGGCTGTTACTGCTGGTTGCACGCAAGCTGACGTACTAACCACAGCCCGGTTGGTCCTTTCGACTGTATTTAAGACTCCGTTCTCATGTTTCCGCTTCATACCGTTCCAGACCATGAAGCTGAACTCTTCTCCAGGCTGAGGGACTGACCACCTCAAACACTTTTACTCCAAGGTTGATGGACTGATTACGTCATCTTTATTTCATTACTACTGCTGCCTTTGTATATGACTGAAGAAGCCAACTGTGTAGGCGAAACGTTTCAAAAGTAAAGATTCCCAACTGTTGCACATGTGTCTTAATCTTCAAGTCAAAGGGAAAATCTGGCTTCAGGTCATCCTGCTAGAGGACTCTGGGAACGGGTCACAGGTAGTGTTATCAACCATAAAAATGCTGCTCTACGTCAGGTAAGGAGGTGGCTGGGCTTAGCCAGGAGACACATGAACATAGAGGAGGAACACTGCAGTAGGCCTACTGGCCCATACTAGGCAGGTCTTTCTAAAACCGAAACTATCAAAATTAGTTGCCCAACCCATTTTCAGTGCTACCCAAGGGTAGCTTTGATAACACTATTAACTCCAACACCTCTCACTCATGTATTTATCTAACCTAAATTTGAGGCTAGACAAGGTTTTAACTTCAATGACTTGCTAGGCAAAGTGTTCCACTCATCGACTACTCTGTTTCCAAACCAATACGCTGTGTTGGCTGTGTAAGTCTTCAGCAGCAATAGTTTGGCTGATCAAGTGATTAACATGGAAGCCTGGCCTCGGATCATGCTGCCAACGTAGAGAAATACTTCCCTCAGCCTACTTCCTTCCCTCAGCCTACTTCCTTCCCTCAGCCTACTTCCCTCCCTCAGCCTACTTCCCTCCCTCAGCCTACTTCCCTCCTTAACCTCCTGTCCTCAATCCCGCTCCCTCATCCTCCTTCCCTCCCCCATCTTGCACAACAATGGGACCAATCAGGCGAGTTTCCATCCCCATCAGTGTTGTGGTACGTTGGTGAAGCTGCCTGGTGTACAGTACCTCTCACAGTCTCACTGGTGAAGCTGCCTGGTGTACTGTACCTCTCACAGTCTCACTGGTGAAGCTGCCTGGTGTACTGTACCTCTCACAGTCTCACTGGTGAAGCTGCCTGGTGTACTGTACCTCTCACAGTCTCACTGGTGAAGCTGCCTGGTGTACTGTACCTCTCACAGTCTCACTGGTGAAGCTGCCTGGTGTACTGTACCTCTCACAGTCTCACTGGTGAAGCTGCCTGGTGTACTGTACCTCTCACAGTCTCACTGGTGAAGCTGCCTGGTGTACTGTACCTCTCACAGTCTCACTGGTGAAGCTGCCTGGTGTACTGTACCTCTCACAGTCTCACTGGTGAAGCTGCCTGGTGTACTGTACCTCTCACAGTCTCACTGGTGAAGCTGCCTGGTGTACTGTACCTCTCACAGTCTCACTGGTGAAGCTACCTGGTGTACTGTACCTCTCACAGTCTCACTGGTGAAGCTGCCTGGTGTACTGTACCTCTCACAGTCTCACTGGTGAAGCTGCCTGGTGTACTGTACCTCTCACAGTCTCACTGGTGAAGCTGCCTGGTGTACTGTACCTCTCACAGTCTCACTGGTGAAGCTGCCTGGTGTACTGTACCTCTCACAGTCTCACTGGTGAAGCTGCCTGGTGTACTGTACTTCACAGTCTCACTGGTGAAGCTGCCTGGTGTACTGTACCTCACAGTCTCACTGGTGAAGCTGCCTGGTGTACTGTACCTCTCAGTCTCACTGGTGAAGCTGCCTGGTGTACTGTACCTCTCAGTCTCACTGGTGAAGCTGCCTGGTGTACTGTACCTCACAGTCTCACTGGTGAAGCTGCCTGGTGTACTGTACTTCACAGTCTCACTGGTGAAGCTGCCTGGTGTACTGTACCTCACAGTCTCACTGGTGAAGCTGCCTGGTGTACTGTACCTCTCAGTCTCACTGGTGAAGCTGCCTGGTGTACTGTACCTCTCAGTCTCACTAGCGAAGCTGCCTGGTGTACTGTAACTCTCACTGGTGAAGCTGCCTGGTGCACTGTACCTCTCAGTCTCACTGGTGAAGCTGCCTGGTGTACTGTACCTCTCAGTCTCACTGGTGAAGCTGCCTGGTGTACTGTACCTCTCACAGTCTCACTGGTGAAGCTGCCTGGTGTACTGTACCTCTCACAGTCTCACTGGTGAAGCTGCCTGGTGTACTGTACCTCTCAGTCTCACTGGTGAAGCTGCCTGGTGTACTGTACCTCTCAGTCTCACTGGTGAAGCTGCCTGGTGTACTGTACCTCTCAGTCTCACTGGTGAAGCTGCCTGGTGTACTGTACCTCTCAGTCTCACTGGTGAAGCTGCCTGGTGTACTGTACCTCTCAGTCTCACTGGTGAAGCTGCCTGGTGTACTGTACCTCTGTCTCACTGGTGAAGCTGCCTGGTGTACTGTACCTCTCACAGTCTCACTGGTGAAGCTGCCTGGTGTACTGTACCTCACAGTCTCACTGGTGAAGCTGCCTGGTGTACTGTACCTCTCACAGTCTCACTGGTGAAGCTGCCTGGTGCACTGTACCTCACAGTCTCACTGGTGAAGCTGCCTGGTGTACTGTACCTCTCACAGTCTCACTGGTGAAGCTGCCTGGTGCACTGTACCTCACAGTCTCACTGGTGAAGCTGCCTGGTGTACTGTACCTCTCACAGTCTCACTGGTGAAGCTGACTGGTGTACTGTACCTCTCACAGTCTCACTGGTGAAGCTGACTGGTGTACTGTACCTCTCACAGTCTCACTGGTGAAGCTGCCTGGTGTACTGTACCTCTCAGTCTCACTGGTGAAGCTGCCTGGTGTACTGTACCTCTCTCAGTCTCACTGGTGAAGCTGCCTCGTGTACTGTACCTCTCACAGTCTCACTGGTGAAGCTGCCTGGTGTACTGTACCTCTCACAGTCTCACTGGTGAAGCTGCCTGGTGTACTGTACCTCTCACAGTCTCACTGGTGAAGCTGCCTGGTGTACTGTACCTCTCAGTCTCACTGGTGAAGCTGCCTGGTGTACTGTACCTCTCTCAGTCTCACTGGTGAAGCTGCCTGGTGTACTGTACCTCTCAGTCTCACTGGTAAAGCTGCCTGGTGTACTGTACCTCTCACAGTCTCACTGGTGAAGCTGCCTGGTGTACTGTACCTCTCAGCCTCACTGGTAAAGCTGCCTGGTGTACTGTACCTCTCAGTCTCACTGGTGAAGCTGCCTGGTGTACTGTACCTCTCACAGTCTCACTGGTGAAGCTGCCTGGTGTACTGTACCTCTCAGTCTCACTGGTAAAGCTGCCTGGTGTACTGTACCTCTCAGTCTCACTGGTGAAGCTGCCTGGTGTACTGTACCTCTCACAGTCTCACTGGTGAAGCTGCCTGGTGTACTGTACCTCTCAGTCTCACTGGTGAAGCTGCCTGGTGTACTGTACCTCTCTCAGTCTCACTGGTGAAGCTGCCTGGTGTACTGTACCTCTCACAGTCTCACTGGTGAAGCTGCCTGGTGTACTGTACCTCTCACAGTCTCACTGGTGAAGCTGCCTGGTGTACTGTACCTCTGTCTCACTGGTAAAGCTGCCTGGTGTACTGTACCTCTCAGTCTCACTGGTGAAGCTGCCTGGTGTACTGTACCTCTCACAGTCTCACTGGTGAAGCTGCCTGGTGTACTGTACCTCTCACAGTCTCACTGGTAAAGCTGCCTGGTGTACTGTACCTCTCAGTCTCACTGGTGAAGCTGCCTGGTGTACTGTACCTCTCACAGTCTCACTGGTGAAGCTGCCTGGTGTACTGTACTTCACAGTCTCACTGGTGAAGCTGCCTGGTGTACTGTACCTCACAGTCTCACTGGTGAAGCTGCCTGGTGTACTGTACCTCACAGTCTCACTGGTGAAGCTGCCTGGTGTACTGTACCTCTCAGTCTCACTGGTAAAGCTGCCTGGTGTACTGTACCTCTCAGTCTCACTGGTAAAGCTGCCTGGTGTACTGTACCTCTCAGTCTCACTGGTAAAGCTGCCTGGTGTACTGTACCTCTCAGTCTCACTGGTGAAGCTGCCTGGTGTACTGTACCTCTCACAGTCTCACTGGTGAAGCTGCCTGATGTAGTGTACCTCTCAGTCTCATTGGTGAAGCTGCCTGGTGTACTGTACCTCTCACAGTCTCACTGGTAAAGCTGCCTGGTGTACTGTACCTCTCAGTCTCACTGGTGAAGCTGCCTGATGTAGTGTACCTCTCAGTCTCATTGGTGAAGCTGCCTGGTGTACTGTACCTCTCACAGTCTCACTGGTAAAGCTGCCTGGTGTACTGTACCTCTCACAGTCTCACTGGTGAAGCTGCCTGGTGTACTGTACCTCTCACAGTCTCACTGGTAAAGCTGCCTGGTGTACTGTACCTCTCAGTCTCACTGGTGAAGCTGCCTGATGTAGTGTACCTCTCACAGTCTCACTGGTGAAGCTGCCTGGTGTACTGTACCTCTCACAGTCTCACTGGTGAAGCTGCCTGGTGTACTGTACCTCTCACAGTCTCACTGGTAAAGCTGCCTGGTGTACTGTACCTCTCAGTCTCACTGGTGAAGCTGCCTGATGTAGTGTACCTCTCAGTCTCATTGGTGAAGCTGCCTGGTGTACTGTACCTCTCACAGTCTCACTGGTAAAGCTGCCTGGTGTACTGTACCTCTCACAGTCTCACTGGTGAAGCTGCCTGGTGTACTGTACCTCTCACAGTCTCACTGGTAAAGCTGCCTGGTGTACTGTACCTCTCAGTCTCATTGGTGAAGCTCCCTGGTGTACTGTACCTCTCACAGTCTCACTGGTAAAGCTGCCTGATGTAGTGTACCTCTCACAGTCTCACTGGTGAAGCTGCCTGATGTAGTGTACCTCTCAGTCTCATTGGTGAAGCTGCCTGGTGTACTGTACCTCTCACAGTCTCACTGGTAAAGCTGCCTGGTGTACTGTACCTCTCACAGTCTCACTGGTGAAGCTGCCTGATGTAGTGTACCTCTCAGTCTCATTGGTGAAGCTGCCTAGTGTACTGTACCTCTCACAGTGCTTACTGAAGAGTGCTCTTGCAGTTTTCTGTAGGTTCCTTGAAGATTTTGTCAGTGCTCTTTTGTGCTCTCGCGAGCTCTATGTACACGTCAGTTTTATAGATGTGTACCTGGAGGGTGTTCCGGGGGTCAACGCCCCCTCGGCCCGGTCCTGTTTCTCTTCTGTTGGACTATTTTTTAAAGGGGTGGAGGGGCAAGCCAGCGGAAGGCCTCAGTCAGATGAGCAAAAGCTCCAGCTGCGGGTCATCATATGACTAAGACCCGCGTCAGGAAACACTTGTCCTGTTTCCTGACAAACCTGACCTGACCTGTGAGACTGGAGCATGTAAACTGCGTATTATTATTATTAAAAATATCTACGACCATGCGTCTGACTCATGCGTCTGATGGTTGATGCATGTCCAGACTCATGCGTCTGATGGTTGATGCATGTCCAGACTCATGCGTCTGATGGTTGACGTATGTCCAGACTCATGCGTCTGATGGTTGATGCATGTCCAGACTTATGCGTCTGATGGTTGATGCATGTCCAGACTCATGCGTCTGATGGTTGATGCATGTCCAGACTCATGCGTCTGATGGTTGATGCATGTCCAGACTTATGCGTCTGATGGTTGATGCATGTCCAGACTCATGCGTCTGATGGTTGATGCATGTCCAGACTTATGCGTCTGATGGTTGATGCATGTCCAGACTAATGCGTAGGATGGTTGACGCGCACACATGCGTCGGGTTACTGACGCGCACACATGCGTCGGGTGACTGACGCACACATTCTTCACCTAATTCAGGTGTGACCGGTAAACTTGGTCAAGTTTCCCCACAACTTGAACCTCTACAGTTTCCTCAACGCTTGTCCCTTCCTTCCCCCTGGCTCCATCCCCCCCTGCTCCATCCCTCTTTGCCCCCTTCCCTCCCCCACTCCGTTACCCCCGCCCCACGCGCAGAGAGCTTGTCCTCCGTGAAAGGAAGGCGACTGGGGGCAGGGTGCTGGGGTTTGGGACAGGGTGCTGGGGTTTGGGACAGGGTACTGGGGTTTGGGACAGGGTACTGGGGCTTGGGACAGGGTGCTGGGGTTTGGGACAGGGTGCTGGGGTTTGGGATAGGGTGCTGGGGTTTGGGACAGGGTGCTGGGGTTTGGTACAGGATGCTGGGGTTTGGGACAGGGTGCTGGGGTTTGGGACAGGGTGCTGGGGTTTGGGACAGGGTGCTGGGGTTTGGGACAGGGTGCTGGGGTTTGGGACAGGGTGCTGGGGTTTGGGAAAGGGTGCTGGGGTTTGGGAAAGGGTGCTGGGGTTTGGGACAGGGTGCTGGGGTTTGGGACAGGGTGCTGGGGTTTGGGACAGGGTGCTGGGGTTTGGGACAGGGTGCTGGGGTTTGGGACAGGGTGCTAGGGTTTGGGACAGGGTGCTGGGGTTTGGGACAGGGTGCTGGGGTTTGGGACAGGGTGCTGGGGTTTGGGGTAAGTAGGGGGAGGGGGTCATGGATGTGTCTGGTTTTTATTACTTGTTTCTGTTTTATTAGTTTCAGTTTTATTGTTTACTTTTATTTGTAGTTTGTTTCATTGTTTTATTGTTTGTTTTTAATGTTAGTTTCTGTTTTTATTTTTTTTCTTAGTTTCTCTGTTTTTAGTTTCTATGTTTCTATTTTTATTTTCTATGTTTTTATTTTTTCCACCCGTTCCGTGGTTTGTTTGTTGTCGTGTTATGATTTCGTGATTCAAGACTAGTTTGTTTGCTAGTTATTGACGTGAATTTGAAGTGTCAAGAGTGCTGCTAGTGTGTCATGCCCTGGGCCAGGCTAGTAGTGCTGTCTAGTGCACTAATCTAGGTTCTAGCCTCTTAAGTGGTAAGGCTTCAGCATTTCAAAGTGCCGTGTCTGGTATTGTTAAGTGAAGAAGTGATCTTTACGCCCCATTTATCCGAGTGTTATGTGGGAGTGGAGGAGGAATGGGAAGGGGAGGAGGGGGAGTTATAGGAAGGGATAGGCTGGGTATGTCAGGAAGGGAAGCGAAGGGTGAGGTATCTCGGGAATTGTTGTTGGGGAGGAGATGGGTAAAGATGGTGGGGTGGGGCCAGGTAGACCAGGTGAGACTAGGGTCCCCGCTTACCTGTGTCCCGCCAGTCCCTCATGTCCACAGCCAGATCAACCAGGCTATGATGGATGTGTGGGCCAGCGGGTTGCTATCAGCAATAGCCTGATCGACCAGGTAAACATCAGATAAGTCTGGCCCCAGGGCCGGGCTCCTGGGGTAGGAAAACTCGCAGCATCAAAAGTGTATTAAAGGTATAAAATAAACACTACACGCCTGCCTTACTGTGCCTCCCACAGTTCGGCGCTTCCCACAACTCCGTGCTTTCCACAGTTTACTGTCTACCACAGTTAAGTGTCTCTCACAACCACGCACTCTCATCACCTCTGCCTCCTACAACCACGCACTTTCCTCACCTCTGCCACTCCTCTCACTTACCTAGGCTCTGCACCTCCCACATTTGGGGAAGCTGTACCCAACGCTCTGGACCAGCCCCTTGTGTTACCTCCACCCTCCCTCCCGTTACCAGTTGTACACCTCAGCAGCAGCCAATCAGCACTCTCAACCTCTTACCTTGCTTGTCATGGGGTTGCCAGAAGAGGGCGTGTGTTGTTTCTAACGTAGGCGCTGCAGGAGGCCAGTTGGAGGTAGTCGCAGGTGTTCAGTCTCTGCATACTAACAGTTACTGCATTTAAATATTGTTGATTCTAGGTCATGTGAGGCCCTGTCATATCTGCTCTAGAAACTGTGTATTGAGTTTGCCAAATCTTGAAAGGGAGTGCAGTAAACTTCTATGGGACGAAATTCGTAAGGCATCTACATACGAAAATGTTGTGCTAATGGGAGATTTCAACTATAGACAGATTGACTGGAGCAATTTGACAGGAAATTTAGAGTCAGGTGACTTTCTTGATACGATCCAGGATTGTTTTTTAAAACAGTTTGTGACAGAGCCAACTAGGGGAAATAACCTCATTGACTTGGTTCTTGCCAGTAGGGAAACACTAATTAATAATCTTGAGGTTAATGATGAGCTTGGGGAAAGTGATCACAAATCACTCAGTTTTAATATATCATGGAATTCCCCTAATAATGGCAATCAAGTCTCCGTCCCTGACTTTCGCTTGGCTGATTTCATAGGACTGAAAAATTACTTAGGTGGGCTGAACTGGAATGACCTGACTAAGGGTCAGGTAGGTGGTGATGGTTGCCGATATGATGCTTTCCAGGGCATAGTTCTAGCTGCTCAGTCAAATTATGTTCCAAATAGTGGAAAAATTTATGGAATCAATAATTGCCGAGGCAGTTCGTAGCCACCTTGGAAAGCATAAATTAATCAACGAATCTCAGCATGGTTTTACAAAGGGGCGTTCCTGCCTTACGAATTTATTAACTTTTTTCTCTAAGGTATTTGAGGAGGTAGATCATGGTAATGAATATGATATTGTGTATATGGACTTCAGTAAGGCTTTTGACAGGGTCCCACATCAGAGACTATTGAGGAAAATTAAGGCACATGGAATAGGAGGAGAATTTTTTTCCTGGATAGAGGCATGGTTGACAAATAGGCAGCAGAGAGTTTGCATAAATGGGAAGAAATCAGAGTGGGGAAGCGTCACGAGCGGTGTTCCACAGGGGTCAGTGTTGGGCCCCCTGCTGTTCACAATCTACATAAGCGACATAGATGAGGGCATAAAGAGCGACATCGGCAAGTTTGCCGATGACACCAAAATAGGCCGTCGAATTCATTCTGACGAGGACATTCGAGCACTCCAGGAAGATTTGAATAGACTGATGTAGTGGTCGGAGAAGTGGCAGATGCAGTTTAATATAAACAAATGCAAAGTTCTAAATGTTGGACAGGACAATAACCATGCCACATATAAACTAAATAATGTAGATCTTAATATTACGGATTGCGAGAAAGATTTAGGAGTTCTGGTTAGCAGTAATCTGAAACCAAGACAACAGTGCATAAGTGTTCGCAATAAAGCTAATAGAATCCTTGGCTTCATATCAAGAAGCATAAATAATAGGAGTCCTCAGGTTGTTCTTCATAAGAACATAAGAACATAAGAACGAAGGAACACTGCAGAAGGCCTACTGGCCCATGCGAGGCAGGTCCAAGTCCCTACCGGCTTAAGCCAATGCACCCAACCTAGTCAGGTCAGGTCACATTGACTCAAGGGAGGAACACGGCAACCGACCCGTTAGCACAAGCTATCAGGTCTAACTCACACCCACCCACATCTACTCATGTATTTATCCAACCTATTTTTAAAGCTACACAACGTTCTGGCCTCTATAACGGTACTTGGGAGTTTGTTCCACTCATCCACAACTCTATTACCAAACCAGTACTTTCCTATATCCCTCCTGAATCTGAATTTTTCCAACTTAAAACCATTGCTGCGAGTCCTGTCTAGGCTAGATATTATCAGCACACTATTTACATCCCCTTTATTTATTCCTGTCTTCCACTTATAAACCTCAATCATATCCCCCCTAATTCTACGTCTTTCTAGAGAGTGCAGTTTCAGGGCCCTTAGTCTCTATACATCCTTGGTTAGGCCTCATTTAGATTATGCTGCACAGTTTTGGTCACCGTATTACAGAATGGATATAAATTCTCTGGAAAATGTACAAAGGAGGATGACAAAGTTGATCCCATGTATCAGAAACCTTCCCTATGAGGATAGACTAAGGGCCCTGAATCTGCACTCTCTAGAAAGACGTAGAATTAGGGGGGATATGATTGAGGTGTATAAATGGAAGACAGGAATAAATAAAGGGGATGTAAATAGTGTGCTGAAAATATCTAGCCTAGACAGGACTCGCAGCAATGGTTTTAAGTTGGAAAAATTCAGATTCAGGAAGGATATAGGAAAGTACTGGTTTGGTAATAGAGTTGTGGATGAGTGGAACAAACTCCCGAGTACAGTTATAGAGGCCAGAACGTTGTGTAGCTTTAAAAATAGGTTGGATAAATACATGAGTGGATGTGGGTGGGTGTGAGTTGGATCTGATAGCTTGTGCTACCAGGTCGGTTGCCGTGTTCCTCCCTTAAGTCGATGTGACCTGACCTGACTAGGTTGGGTGCATTGGCTTAAGCCGGTAGGAGACTTGGACCTGCCTCGCATGGGCCAGTAGGCCTTCTGCAGTGTTCCTTCGTTCTTATGTTCTTATATGCTATCTAGCTAACACCATTTGCTTACCGTCCTGAGAGAGGAAAAGTATTTCCTTGCGCCGTGCTGGGTTGTGTGCGTGAGCTTTGCGTTAGGCTGGTTCCTGGCTGTAGGAAGACTGAGTCAGGCTGGGTCCTGGCTGTAGGAAGACTGAGTCAGGCTGGGTCCTGGCTGTAGGAAGACTGAGTCAGGCTAGGTCCTGGCTGTAGGAAGACTGAGTCAGGCTAGGTCCTGGCTAATGAGTATGACACATGTGCAACAGTTGGGTATTTTTTATTGTTGAGACGTGTCGCTTACGAGGTGGTGTTCTCCAGTCATATATAGAGGAGAATAAATTGGAGAAAGCAGTAGTGGCGAGGTAAAGATGATGAAATCAGTCCATCAGCCTTAGGGAAATAGATTTTGAGGTAGTCAGTCCCTCAGCCTGGACAAGAGTTCAGCTTCATGGTCTGGAACAGTATGAAGCTGAAGGATGAGAATGGAGTCTTGAATACTGTCGAAGGTGAGGAGTAACCACTAGCAGAAGACTAGTTACCTTGGAGGGTCGTGAAGAGAGAGTCAGGGACTGTAGTTATCTTGGAGGGTCGTGAAGAGAGAGTCAGGGACTGTAGTTACCTTGGAGGGTCGCGAAGAGAGAGTCAGGGACTGTAGTTACCTTGGAGGGTCTTGAAGAGTGAGTCAGGGACTGTAGGTATCATGGAGGGTCGTGAAGAGTGAGTCAGGGACTGTAGGTATCATGGAGGGTCGTGAAGAGTGAGTCAGGGACTGTAGGGCAGGCGTCCTTTAACGGGGATAAGGTCTGGCCGACTCTGATACAAAGACCAATTGTTAGATTCCGTCTTGGACCAGAGACCTTAAGAAAGAGCTTTGTTGGCTTTTCTTGTCCTCTTTCTTTCTTTACCTGGAGAAGAATGCTTACTATGTTGAGCTAGGAATGTTGGCGAGGGAGAGACTGGAGATGTTGGAGAAACTCACACTGTAAATGTGTATTCGCCTATTTGCAGGGGTCGAGTCACAGTTCCTTTCCCCCACCTCTTCTTTGGTCGCTAGTAGGTTCACTCTCTCCCTGCTCCAAGAGCTTTATCGCAACTGTGTGTGTGTGTGTGTGTGTGTGTGTAGTTTTTATTTTTATTCTTTGGGGAAGCACTAAAACCCGTTGAGTCATACAACGAATGGGAGACAGTTAGGTTTGATCTAAAAGAGGGTAGCTTCACTGGTTTGGATCAAGAGTCCTTCACTTGCGCCAGAGTGCCTCCCGCGAGGGTTACAATGCAGCACAAGAATTGATACTACAAAATATATGCAAAATATATGTATCTGATATTCAAAATATATGCATTATGAATTAATATATACATTACATATGCACTTTGCAGCAGTTATTGCTAGTATTGTATAAGGGAATGTAGGATTTTCTGAACTCACCGTAGTTATTTGTAGTAGTGGTCGTGGTGGTGTTAAGAGGTATTTGGGCTGATATGTACTGCTGACATGTCAGTAACTATGAGCGGCTGTTGCTTCTGCAGTGAGTGAAGCAATTCCAGCAGTAGTAGTGGCAACAGCACGAGCAACACCACCAGTATTAATGTCAGCAACAGCTGGTGGTGTACCAGCAGCAGGAGAACCATGGCACGTGTGTGTGTGTGTGTGTGTGTGTGTGTGTGTGTGTGTGTGTGTGTGTGTGTGTGTGTACACTCTCTCCCACCAACTTTCACAAAGTTTCCCCCAAGCTACACTCATCACTGCTTCACTCTACCTCATGATTGCTGGTACAGCCACAATGTTTGTAACATCATCCCATCAGTAACTCAAGACTGAAAAAAAAGTTTGCCTATAGTCAGTGAGAATTCTCCTGACCTGAGTGACTCCCCCAACAGCCTGGCTATGAGTCTAGCCTGTCTAGTGTATTGGTCGGAGGAGCGAGCCTACATCACTACCCACACGGGTTTAGTGCCTCGTTGAAGTATATAAAAATACAAACACTCCTAATCTGGATCACAGGTTGGCTGCCTCGTGCGTGTATAGCCACCCCTCCCCCCTACACACACACA
The DNA here is from genome assembly GCF_038502225.1 of Cherax quadricarinatus. Classification (NCBI taxonomy): domain Eukaryota; kingdom Metazoa; phylum Arthropoda; class Malacostraca; order Decapoda; family Parastacidae; genus Cherax; species Cherax quadricarinatus. The sequence continues at coordinate 892,708 of NC_091333.1, forward strand.
CACACACACACACACACACACACACACACACACAGACCAGATCTACCAAAGCGTCAGTCAGATCTTTGCTTTTTTTTATACCTCCCTTTCTTATCAAACCCTCTCAAATCGAAACGGTAATTTGCGGTGTTCACGGGGGTACCACATGCCGTTTTCTATTACGTTCACGCGTGAGGGGAGGAGGAAGAGCTTGGTGAACTACGAACCTGGTACATGTCCGGGCTCCGGGAGTAGGAAAACTCTGGGAACTCATCACAGGTAAAGGTACGGTAGAAGTAGTGAGGAGCGAGCAGTGTGTTGGACGTATGTTCTTTGAATGAGAGGGTCCGTGAGGAGACCATCAGCTGTAAAGAACACTTGGTGACCTTACTACCATCTAGTTTTCTAGTAAGCTGAGTTGATTGTTATTTTGGTACTGGAGCGTCTAGATGGCTGATGGTGGCAGGCAACATATTGCAGTACACACTAGGGGAGGTGGCAGGCAACATATTGCAGTACACACTAGGGGAGGTGGCAGGCAACATATTGCAGTACACACTAGGGGAGGTGGCAGGCAACATATTGCAGTACACACTAGGGGAGGTGGCAGGCGACATAGTGCATAACACACTAGGGGAGGTGGCAGGCAACACAGTACATAACACACTAGGGGAGGTGGCAGGCAACACAGTAAATAACACACTAGGGTAGGTGGCAGACAGCACAGTACATAACACACACTAGGGTAGGTGGCAGGCAACACAGTACATACACACTAGGGTAGGTGGCAGGCAACACAGTACATAACACACTAGGGGAGGTGGCAGGCAACACAGTACATAACACACTAGGGTAGGTGGCAGGCAACATAGTACATAACACACTAGGGGAGGTGGCAGGCAACACAGTACATAACACACTAGGGTAGGTGGCAGGCAACACAGTACATAACACACTAGGGTAGGTGGCAGGCAACACAGTACATAACACACTAGGGGAGGTGGCAGGCAACACAGTGGCCTGGTGGCTAAAGCTCTAGCTTCACACGGCGAGGGTCTGGGTTCGATTCCCAGCCCGGGTAGAAACATTGGGCGTGTTTCTTTACACTTGTCTATGTTCACCCATCAGTAAAATGGGTACCTAGGTGTTAGTCGACTGGTGTGGGTCGCATCCTGGGACACTGACTTAATTTGCCCGAAATACTCAGCATAACAAGGGGCTTTTTATATAGTAGTGTTATTATATCAGCTAGGCCTGTATACCTTGTACATGTACCTGTATACCTTGTACATGTACCTGTATACCTTGTACATGTACCTGTATACCTTGTACATGTACCTGTATACCTTGTACATGTACCTGTATACCTTGTACATGTAGGTACTGGTAGTAAAGAAAGATATTGTTATTATTAATTATTATTATTAATTATAACACTAGGGAAGGTGGTAAGCAACACAACACACTAAGGAAGGTGGTAAGCAACACAACACACTAGGGAAGGTGGTAAGCAACACAACACACTAGGGAAGGTGGTAAGCAACACAACACACTAGGGAAGGTGGTAAGCAACACAACACACTAGGGAAGGTGGTAAGCAACACAACACACTAGGGAAGGTGGTAAGCAACACAACACACTAGGGAAGGTGGTAAGCAACACAACACACTAGGGAAGGTGGTAAGCAACACAACACACTAGGGAAGGTGGTAAGCAACACAACACACTAGGGAAGGTGGTAAGCAACACAACACACTAGGGAAGGTGGTAAGCAACACAACACACTAGGGAAGGTGGTAAGCAACACAACACACTAGGGAAGGTGGTAAGCAACACAACACACTAGGGAAGGTGGTAAGCAACACAACACACTAGGGAAGGTGGTAAGCAACACAACACACTAGGGAAGGTGGTAAGCAACACAACACACTAGGGAAGGTGGTAAGCAACACAACACAGTAAGGAAGGTGGTAAGCAATACAACACACTAGGGAAGGTGGTAAGCAACACAACACACTAAGGAAGGTGGTAAGCAACACAACACACTAAGGAAGGTGGTAAGCAAAACAACACACTAAGGAAGGTGGTAAGCAACACAACACACTAGGGAAGGTGGTAAGCAACACAACACACTAGGGAAGGTGGTAAGCAACACAACACACTAGGGAAGGTGGTAAGCAACACAACACAGTAAGGAAGGTGGTAAGCAACACAACACACTAGGGAAGGTGGTAAGCAACACAACACACTAGGGAAGGTGGTAAGCAACACAACACACTAGGGAAGGTGGTAAGCAACACAACACACTAGGGAAGGTGGTAAGCAACACAACACACTAAGGAAGGTGGTAAGCAACACAACACACTAAGGAAGGTGGTAAGCAACACAACACACTAGGGAAGGTGGTAAGCAACACAACACACTAAGGAAGGTGGTAAGCAACACAACACACTAGGGAAGGTGGTAAGCAACACAACACTAAGGAAGGTGGTAAGCAACACAACACATTAGGGAAGGTGGTAAGCAACACAACACACTAGGGAAGATGGTAAGCAACACAACACACTAGGGAAGGTGGTAAGCAACACAACACACTAGGGAAGGTGGTAAGCAACACAACACACTAGGGAAGGTGGTAAGCAACACAACACACTAGGGAAGGTGGTAAGCAACACAACACACTAGGGAAGGTGGTAAGCAACACAACACACTAGGGAAGGTGGTAAGCAACACAACACACTAGGGAAGGTGGTAAGCAACACAACACAGTAAGGAAGGTGGTAAGCAACACAACACACTAAGGAAGGTGGTAAGCAAAACAACACACTAAGGAAGGTGGTAAGCAACACAACACACTAGGGAAGGTGGTAAGCAACACAACACACTAGGGAAGGTGGTAAGCAACACAACACACTAGGGAAGGTGGTAAGCAACACAACACACTAGGGAAGGTGGTAAGCAACACAACACACTAGGGAAGGTGGTAAGCAACACAACACAGTAAGGAAGGTGGTAAGCAACACAACACACTAGGGAAGGTGGTAAGCAACACAACACACTAGGGAAGGTGGTAAGCAACACAACACACTAGGGAAGGTGGTAAGCAACACAACACACTAGGGAAGGTGGTAAGCAACACAACACACTAGGGAAGGTGGTAAGCAACACAACACACTAGGGAAGGTGGTAAGCAACACAACACACTAAGGAAGGTGGTAAGCAACACAACACACTAGGGAAGGTGGTAAGCAACACAACACACTAGGGAAGGTGGTAAGCAACACAACACACTAAGGAAGGTGGTAAGCAACACAATACACTAGGGAAGGTGGTAAGCAACACAACACACTAAGGAAGGTGGTAAGCAACACAACACAGTAAGGAAGGTGGTAAGCAACACAACACACTAAGGAAGGTGGTAAGCAACACAACACACTAGGGAAGGTGGTAAGCAACACAACAAACTAGGGAAGGTGGTAAGCAACACAACACAGTAAGGAAGGTGGTAAGCAACACAACACACTAAGGAAGGTGGTAAGCAACACAACACACTAGGGAAGGTGGTAAGCAACACAACACACTAGGGAAGGTGGTAAGCAACACAACACACTAGGGAAGGTGGTAAGCAACACAACAACACTAAGGGAAGGTGGTAAGCAACACAACACACTAGGGAAGGTGGTAAGCAACACAACACACTAGGGAAGGTGGTAAGCAACACAACACACTAGGGAAGGTGGTAAGCAACACAACACACTAGGGAAGGTGGTAAGCAACACAACACACTAGGGAAGGTGGTAAGCAACACAACACACTAGGGAAGGTGGTAAGCAACACAACACACTAGGGAAGGTGGTAAGCAACACAACACACTAGGGAAGGTGGTAAGCAACACAACACACTAGGGAAGGTGGTAAGCAACACAACACACTAGGGAAGGTGGTAAGCAACACAACACACTAGGGAAGGTGGTAAGCAACACAACACACTAGGGAAGGTGGTAAGCAACACAACACACTAGGGAAGGTGGTAAGCAACACAACACACTAGGGAAGGTGGTAAGCAACACAACACACTAGGGAAGGTGGTAAGCAACACAACACACTAGGGAAGGTGGTAAGCAACACAACACACTAGGGAAGGTGGTAAGCAACACAACACACTAGGGAAGGTGGTAAGCAACACAACACACTAGGGAAGGTGGTAAGCAACACAACACAGTAAGGAAGGTGGTAAGCAACACAACACACTAGGGAAGGTGGTAAACAACACAACACACTAGGGAAGGTGGTAAGCAACACAACACACTAGGGAAGGTGGTAAGCAACACAACACACTAGGGAAGGTGGTAAGCAACACAACACACTAGGGAAGGTGGTAAGCAACACAACACAGTAAGGAAGGTGGTAAGCAACACAACACACTAAGGAAGGTGGTAAGCAACACAACACAGTAAGGAAGGTGGTAAGCAACACAACTCACTAGGGAAGGTGGTAAGCAACACAACACACTAGGGAAGGTGGTAAGCAACACAACACAGTAAGGAAGGTGGTAAGCAACACAACTCACTAGGGAAGGTGGTAAGCAACACAACACACTAGGGAAGGTGGTAAGCAACACACACTAGGGAAGGTGGTAAGCAACACAACACAGTAAGGAAGGTGGTAAGCAACACAACTCACTAGGGAAGGTGGTAAGCAACACACACTAGGGAAGGTGGTAAGCAACACAACTCACTAGGGAAGGTGGTAAGCAACACAACACAGTAAGGAAGGTGGTAAGCAACACAACTCACTAGGGAAGGTGGTAAGCAACACAACACACTAGGGAAGGTGGTAAGCAACACAACACAGTAAGGAAGGTGGTAAGCAACACAACTCACTAGGGAAGGTGGTAAGCAACACAACACACTAGGGAAGGTGGTAAGCAACACAACACACTAGGGAAGGTGGTAAGCAACACAACACACTAGGGAAGGTGGTAAGCAACACAACACAGTAAGGAAGGTGGTAAGCAACACAACACACTAAGGAAGGTGGTAAGCAACACAACACACTAAGGAAGGTGGTAAACAACACAACACACTAAGGAAGGTGGTAAGCAACACAACTCACTAGGGAAGGTGGTAAGCAACACAACACACTAGGGAAGGTGGTAAGCAACACAACACAGTAAGGAAGGTGGTAAGCAACACAACACACTAAGGAAGGTGGTAAACAACACAACACACTAGGGAAGGTGGTAAGCAACACAACACACTAGGGAAGGTGGTAAGCAACACAACACACTAGGGAAGGTGGTAAGCAACACAACACACTAGGGAAGGTGGTAAGCAACACAACACAGTAAGGAAGGTGGTAAGCAACACAACACACTAGGGAAGGTGGTAAGCAACACAACACAGTAAGGAAGGTGGTAAGCAACACAACACACTAAGGAAGGTGGTAAGCAACACAACACACTAGGGAAGGTGGTAAGCAACACAACACACTAGGGAAGGTGGTAAGCAACACAACACACTAAGGAAGGTGGTAAGCAACACAACTCACTAGGGAAGGTGGTAAGCAACACAACACACTAGGGAAGGTGGTAAGCAACACACACTAGGGAAGGTGGTAAGCAACACAACACACTAGGGAAGGTGGTAAGCAACACAACACACTAGGGAAGGTGGTAAGCAACACAACACAGTAAGGAAGGTGGTAAGCAACACAACACAGTAAGGAAGGTGGTAAGCAACACAACACACTAGGGAAGGTGGTAAGCAACACAACACACTAGGGAAGGTGGTAAGCAACACAACACACTAGGGAAGGTGGTAAGCAACACAACACACTAGGGAAGGTGGTAAGCAACACAACACACTAGGGAAGGTGGTAAGCAACACAACACACTAGGGAAGGTGGTAAGCAACACAACACACTAGGGAAGGTGG